>NW_013952599.1:82807-89681 GCF_001266775.1 Austrofundulus limnaeus
CACTAATGTTTTTTAGTTTCTGACCATCTATCAAAATATCAGGACAAGTTTGGAGCTTATGCCGATTTGTGAAAAACATTGAAACAGTATTCAGAAAGATATCTTGAACTTTTGTTCCTCGTCTGAGCAGTTTTATAAAATTTAGTCTTGCAAAATATTTWATCTCCCTGACAGACACCATTTTTTGACCTTTTTTATTTCGACAGTGGCAACAAGAGGTAGGGGAGTTATTTTGTAGTTGGTGGATTGCTGGTTTAAACCTCGCTCTGTCTGTCTCAGTCATTGTGTCCCTGGGCAAGACACTTTACCCAACTCGCCTGCTGSTGGTGGTTAGAAGGTCTGGTGGCACCGGTGCATGGCAGCCTTGCCTCTGTTAGTGTTCCAGGGCAGCTGTGGCTGTAGCTTACCACCACCAGTATATGAATGGGTGTGTTCACATGATTGTCATGTGAACAGAGGGAAGTTGAAGAAATTTATTAGTYATGTTAGATACTGATTTTAAAAGTACTACACCATTTTCATAGTTTTCCTTTTTAAGCATTATTTCTTATAATCTATTGTTTGACTATTGTTATGTCTTGATTAAAATAGGTTTAGTTACATGCCTGAAACACCATGACAACACATAATAAAACCGTTTATAAAAACATCAGGAGAGCATTGCTGTTCAGAGTGTCTGTGATTCAGCCGTAGGCCTGTGGTGGGCGTACCAGGCACTGAAGAGCCATGTATTTWTAAACCGGGACTTCCGGTTTTCATTCAGTGTTGGTTTCATGTTTGCACAGAGAACATTAAAGCACCGTTCTCTCCAGTCACTGCTGTTGTATGGTCATTCTCTTCACATTGTTATCTATTCAACATTCATGTGGTTTCATTAGGATTTCAGTTAACGAACACTAAATTTTCTAACAGGTGAATGATTGATTATAGTATGAAGCACTTAGGAATCCTTGGACTTGATAAAGCACTATGTAAGTTTAGACCATTTAGCATTTGTACCATTTGAACTTAAAAAAAATCTACAAATCCTGAGAAGACTGATTGAACTTATTTTTGCAAAGGGAAAATTGGGCTCACAGCAGATTATTTAAAAACAAGTAGGTGGATTTTGTTTCTCTCTACTTGTCTCCAAGTTCATGTAAACAAAACCGTCACTCATTTTACACCCATCCTTTGCACCATTAAACATAATGTGTCTATATTTCAGGCTTGAAGAAAGAAAAACATGCATCAAAAGCCAGAAAGCCATTTTCACTGAGTCAGGCATTGATCAGTGCATTCATAATAAAATAAAAGTCTTCCTGATGCCCTGCAGCAGTACAGTGCTGCTGAGCTCAGGCCTCTGCAGCACGAGTGCAATGGTGCTTATAGAAATGATGATGTGGTTTAATGTGTTTTAATAAGCAAAATTGTGTGTGTATGTGTGTGTCTTAATGCAGATGCTCTGATGTCTCCAGATGGCASAGAGGAGAAAGTGTGTCTACAGTAAGACGCATGAATGTGACACGTCATCACTTTGATTAACTTTACGTTTGACTGCTGGAGGTAAATGAATGTTTACCCAAACAACAAACCAGCGTCCTCTCACGCTTACACTTCGCCCCCTCTCTGCTCATTGCTGAAGGGTGGAGGGTGGAGGGGATGGGGGGGGAATGCTGACTATAGCGATTTCTCAAACTTGAGTATCTGCCATAGCTGCTGTCACTTCTTGCTCGTTGCCATGCCAACAACACTGTCACAGAGGCAGCCACTGGCGCCGTGCTCTGGGTTTGTCGCTCCACTGCAGAGGGGGCAGGCTGCCACCGTGACGCACTGTGGGTGATTGCACAAAAGGAAAAMCTAGTCTGAAACTAATGATCATGATTTAAAGAAAGTATTTCTGATGGATTTCTGCATCAAAGTTTTTGTTTGTCGTATAGAGTAAATTAGAGAAGGAACATATGATCAGGAAGACACTTAATCCAACACTTTTAGCCAAATAGTTTTTAAAAATACAGTTAAAGTATTCAAAGCCAGCAAGTAATAAAAAGAAATATGTGCAACTGCAGGGAACAGAAGTGGAAAGTGGAATCCAAACATCTGCTGCCATTAATGTATGAAAATTAAAGTGCTGAAAACCTATAGGATTCTTTTAGAGCAAATAGGAAAATAATAAAACTCAGGTAATCACCTCACGATGAAATATGGAGTTTACTAAAATGTAATAAGGTTATGGACTTCAAGACAACAGATTGTTTTTACATACGCTGACAGTTGGAAGAAATAAAATTGATGCTCTTGCAAAATTGTATGGCTTTTCTTTAGCTAACACAAAGTTGGTGCAAAGCTAAAAATAGTTTTGAAGTGTCATAATAAACAAAAAAATAAATAAAACACCTTAGCTCCAACTCCGTCACTACGTTAATGAAGTGGGTTTGTAGTCGACATGGTGGAGGAGAACAACCCAACTGCAACTGCAGAGTTCACTAACTTAAACAGGATTTATCATTTTAGCATCTGTGTAAATTTAACCTTTAAACCATTTTATCCTTTAAAATAACTCTGCTGTAATTGCACATCTGTGTTTTTGTCTGCACCGTCAAACTTTACAGTTAAGAATCTACTGTGATTGTTTTGCACTGAAAAAAGGGCAATTTCTAATTACTAACGTCAAATTCTGATAGGTATAAAAGACAAGGCATGTCTTTTTTGTTCTTATACAGTCCTTTATATTGTATTGTATTGTATTGTATTGTATTGTATTTTTACTGTCAGTACTAGTATATTGCTAGTTAGTTGTAATTTTTTATTTTTATTTTTTTGTAAACTAGTGTGTGAACCTCTGCACTGATGCTGCTGTCACACCTGAATTTCCCCTCGGCAGGACAATAAAGGCTATTCTATTCTATTCTATTCTGTTCTGTTCTATTCTATTCTATTCTATTCTATTCTATTCTATTCTATTCTATTCTATTCTATTCTATTCTATTCTCATGTGTAATTTTTGTATTTAACTAGTTTTGCAAAAATAGATAAAATCGTAATTTAAATATGAACAAAATTTACAATTTACAATTAGTCAACGTTTAAGAATSTTCCTTATTTGACTTTTTCTCCTCCCAACAAAGGCCAATGAAAAATGTCTGACCTGTTCTGTTACAGAAAACATAAAATGTAAAAAAATAAAATAAAAAAATATGGTCAGAAGCAGACTTCTGTCCTAAAATAACTTTTCAATTAGCTGTCCACCTATTCCCCCATGTTTCAGATTGAACCACCGAAGCATACAAACAATCATTGACAGAGTATGTGTTAAGTCATGGTGCAACTACAGAAGCCCTGCTGTAATCAGTCAAACTAAACTCCCCATGGAAGAGGGGCCTCAGTGCCTTCAGTAAACTGGCCACTCAGATGCTGGGAGAACAAGTTAACCATGTGTGGAAATGAGTCGTGGAAGAGAGCCTGGCTTTTACTGCAAYGTCGTACATCACCATGCCAGTGTCATTAAGCACAGCCAGGACCATGGAAACAGCTTGTCTCAGCCAAACACAGCTTTTCTCCATGAAATTACAACTGGAATACATGTCTCTGAACAGCGACTCATTTAAATGGTTGTCATTTATATTTCCACCACTTTGTTCATTCCTACAGTAGCTGCACCTAATCATCACGCCTCAACCTAATCTACCTTGTCATTTTTTTGCTGCCTCTTGATTATTTTCTCTTCTGTGCAGAGCTGCTATGAGAAAAAGAAAATACGTGTTACACAGCATCCACACGTGTTGAAAAACAGCCGCAAGGAACTTGAGCTTGGCTTCTCCTGTTTGACAGTTCAAGGATTTTCAGTGTTTAAACAAGACGAGGGGTGAAGATGCACAACGGTGTTTAGACTGTGTGTGGACAAGTGAGGGTGGGGGTGGGAGGAGATATGGAAGAGCTCCAACTCCACTCAGGAAAGAAGAGGTGAGTCATAAAAGGAGGCAGGGACAAAGACCACCTGACTGACCAATAAAAGCTTGGATACAAACTCACGCCCACATCTCAGTTTCTCTGAGCCGACCAAAGCTCAGCCAAGACAATGTCTCACCTTGAGCTTAATGGGACTGGTTATTTTAACTTTTTTCTTCCTGTTCAAAACGTGACCTCCTTTTTCAATACAATAAGGAGGTAAAACTGTAAAAAAGAGACCCTCCTCTAATACTAGAGCTACACAAACATACCAAAGCATGACAAATGATTTGCTGTTTAATTTATTATGCTGCCAGCCGGGAGGATTTGCAGGGATGTTTTGTTCCAGGCTGCTGCCTGCGTTCTCTCTTCTACCAGCACCTCCCATTGAACTGCTGCCTAAGAGTTAATTACTGCTGCACTCATACTAACACACCAAATAAGATTTGGGTCTCCACCATGATAAATCATCCCAGCGAGGGCCAATTTTAAACCAAACCATTGCCTGTTTATATTTAGCCCTTACTAAAGCCGATAAGTCCTGAAGGTGCTTCTCAGTCAACATTCAAAAGGAGAGACCACTGTGTGAAAAAGTTTTGTCATCCTCAAGGTGACTTAGGAAAGTCTGCGCCTGCATGAAGAGGGGAGTTTATAGAACTTTTGTCAAGCAGTTTGTGTGATAGTTGTAAAGTACACTATAAGAGCCTAGTAGGCAGCCGATGAATGCTGTTAAAAACTATTTCTGGTTTACGGCCCCCGCAGGAGGTTGGGGACTGTTAAGAGTGCTGTGGTACTCTGAGCACATCAATAACCTGCCGCTCACTTCAACCTTCATTCTCCTCTTCCTTTAAACTGTTCTCATACTCAACACCCCCCACATTTACAAGTCTTCAAAGACTTGATCTCAGTTCAGGTTAGAAGGATCTCRTCTGAAATAGCTCAGGATTTGAGCAGGATTTATTTTTGACACTTCTCACCAAACAATTGTTTTGCTTTCTCCTCTAGTACTTTGGATTGTGTGTGCATGTCTTTACATTTGTGTGTGTGTGTTTCGGCTAATGTTCCCACATGTCACTGTCCTTGAGGGCTGTTCTCCTCTGAGAGCCCTAATGTGCTCAGTATGTTTCACTGTAATCTGCATGGGTTTTTAATATGTTTTGCCTGCGATGGAAACTGCAAGTTAATGTTGGTTCAACAGAAATGTTCAGTGAGTTTATGAAAACATCCTGACCCCCGGCATTAAAAAAATTAGACGTCTGAGGAAGGATGTTTGAGCTCCTGGGGTTGTGGATCAAAGCTGCTGTGAATCAGATGAAACCAAACACAGATGCTTTTTTACCCTCTTTGTTGAATTACAGAAATTTTTAATGCTTCCTTACACCCACATAAGTACAAACCCCAGAAACAAGTCCTACGCTATATCCACATTGAAATTTTTTTGAGTGGTCGCTCGTATTATAATTCAAATGCAATCTCCATAAGACTCAAGTGTGAACAGTCCATGGCCCTGAAGCAAGGCGAATGCACAAGTCGACGTGACATCACATGCAGCAAGCTGTGTTGATCAAAGTAAATATGAATGTTACACATTAGCATGTGTATCAATTCTGAAGTTGTACAATTAAGGCAATTAAATTATTATCTGCTATGCTTGTTTTGTTCAATGTTTACGTTTGATATTGCCAATTCCCATTCATTCGGGTGAAGAAATGCACTTCTCAAACAGGAACGACATGCTGAAAGTAAAAAAGTATAGTACTATACCACTGTTAGCATTTATTTACTTACCATTATTTAACAAGGCAGATCCTATTGGTGGCCTGGGCTTGAAGGTAACCTATTGCATGTATTTTTGTGCTGTGGGGAAAACCCAAGAACCCTGAGAAAACCCACACAAGCACAAGGAGAACATGAAAACTCTGCACAGAAAGACCCCCAGGTCCAAACCGGTAATKGAACCCAGGACCTTCTTGCTGTGAGGCGTTTATGCTAACCATTGAGCCAGTGTGCTGCCCATCATATGTTGATCTGCATTCTCCGTCACCCAGAACATGACAAATCTAGCAAGTTTTAAAAATTTGAGCCAACTGGACTTCTGTTCTGTAGCTGAAGACATGTCATGTTCCAAGCTCTAAAGTGCATGACATTTGTGTCAATAATATCAATATCTGAAATGATCTCTGTACCCCTAACTTAGTGATGCAAAAGTAAAATTAAATGCCATGACAGGACTGACATGACATGACATACTGCAGTTGAGTTGAAAAACATCAGATATGTATCTAATGTATTACCACTTGAAAAATCCTAGGCCAGATTTGTAAAAAAAAACAGATCTGTCATATTCAGGCCACCACAAAGCAATTTAATATGGGTTGCATATGGGGGGGGAAATGGATTTAGGACACTTGCCTGCATTTTGAACAAAGCCTTAGTCTTTTAAAAAGCATTTTCAGGCGAAACAGTTTAAATTACTTTTAGAGGGAAAGACTGCCTCTTAGTATGCCTAAAGAGTGGTTGTAAGGACATACAGGTTTGCTTTTACACTGCCTGAGGATCATTTTTACCAAACATTCAACTGATGCTCAGAGTGGCCTCTTATGTACAGCGGGTAAAATAAGTATTGAACATGTCACCATTTTTCTCAGTAAATATTTTACTAGAGGTGCTAATGACATGAAATTTTCACCAGATGTTGGTAACAACCCAAGTGATCCATACATACAAAGAAATCAAACCATAAATGTCAGAAATGAAGTTATTTGTAATAATTAATGTGGAATGGCACAGGGAAAAAGTATTGAACACATGAAAAAAGGGAGGTGTAAAAAGGCATGGAAAGCCAAGACACCAGCTGAACTCTCTCAGTAATTAGAAAGCATTTCTGACAGAGGAGTGAAAAGAATTATCAGAAGAGTTGTCCAAGAGCCAAGGACCACTTGTGGAG
>NW_013952599.1:90538-104361 GCF_001266775.1 Austrofundulus limnaeus
CTCCACAAGTGGTCCTTGGCTCTTGGACAACTCTTCTGATAATTCTTTTCACTCCTCGGCCAGGCTTGCTTTCTAATTACTGAGAGAGTTCAGCTGGTGTCTTGGCTTTCCATGCCTTTTTACACCTCCCTTTTTTCATGTGTTCAATACTTTTTCCCTGTGTCATTCCACTTTATTACAAATAACTTCATTTCTGGACATTTACGGTTTGATTTATTTGTATGCATGGATCACTTGGGTTGTTACCGACATCTGGTGAAAATTTCATGTCATTAGCACCTCTAGTAATATACAGTATTTACTGAGAAAAATGGTGACGTGTTCAATACTTATTTTACCCGCTGTAAGTCCTCCAACTCTCTGAACTGTACAGGAGAGATAAATCCATATACAAAAAAAAAAACATCTTCCATTTGCTACAATAGTGATGGTGCTATGAAGGGCTGTGACATTTTGGTTTAAAACTACCCTGAAGGTGTTGTTCTGTGCTCCATTGTTTTTATAACTGCTGATTGCATGCAGAGCAAATTAAAACATGCATTATTAGCATAAACAAAAGGAGGAGACAGACACTAATTTTTCGCAACACGTCATAAACTAAATTCAGTTTTAATCTGCTGCGTTCACTTCTGTAATGTATCAGCACCCGGTTGTCCTCTGCTCTCTCTGATACATTTATCTGAGCCAGCAAAGTGCTAAACATGAGATAGAATTTACGCAGCATCAGAGTTTTTGATGTTCTTATCATCACAGATGCAGCAAGTGSAGGCTGAGCACAGCTACGGGCCATCAGCCATCAGCTGCCTCGGATCCCTGCGCAGGTCATTTATTACAGTAGACTTCAGCTGATATCTGATCAGTGAGTGGACAGAAAGGACAGAGCCTCATCGGCAGACGTATCTGGGATTTTAAAACAGATACAGTGCTGAGAGGACCACAGCCTACACAGGGTCATCCATGCAACGTTCATTATGACTGAGTGTGTGGTATGGTAAACGCATGGCTTTCAKCTGTTCTAAAAACAAACATCCATACCAAATAAGCTACATTTTTTGAGCACTGTGTGTATAACAAAGTACTAGTGTGTACAACCACCAAATTAAACAACTCTGTGAATCATAGCTGCACAAAATTCAAGAAGGTATTTCCTAATAACATTTTTTTTGACTAGAAACTTTGTTTTTTATTCCTATTTTTGCGAGAATTCCCATCTTCTTACATGAACTAAGAAAATGTTAGCACTTTTTAGTGCAGATGGTTGACCACAAGTGTATCAGACTGTTTTCTAGCACCTGCCTTTAATAAATGAGATACTAGCAGTAATGGTGATTTTCTCACAAACTTTCAATGCAGTGAAGGAAATTTTTACCTAAAGAGAGACAGAAAGAAATACTGGATTGCATTTTGTAACAATTGCCGCAAAATGTAATAACGTTATTACATAATGCGTTGAAGACTTTTATTACATTTTGTGTCACTTATTACATAATGTGGTTTTAGCATGAGTTTATTGCATTTTGAAGCCTGATTTTATTACATTATTACATAATGCGTTGTTATTACAAAATAAGGTCTTACAGGATGTGCTGGAGAAGGTCAGACTCTACCATCATCAATGCAAGATTTTGGAAAAGAAAGAAGCTTATAGAAACAATGCCACAGTGAATGTGTGCTGTAACTAAAGCTAAACGTGGTCCAACAAAATAGTGTGTGTGACCGTTTCTTTGGTGGCAACTTCTTTTTTTGGCCAGGTAGTATACTGATAAAATTATATTTTCACAACTTTTTCTTTTATAATCTTGAACTACTATTGCTAAGTGTTTGTCAATGAAATCTTTCTAATCTCAAACTAAAACTAAATAGTAATCATAAGATAAAACACCAATCCAAACCATTTCAAACTGCTAATACAGTAATTACATAAATATTTTGCTGGCCAGTTTCAAAGCGCACCTTTTGTAACGTGTCATGATTTAGAAGTATGCAAGCTGCTATCAGATCAAGTTTTTACATGCTGTCTCTGATGGCTGCAAGTGATTTGTTTGGATCCCTCCCTGTCACTGTGGGTGACAGATAACGGGTGTCAACCAGCCTGCCTACATCTCTACCGCAGACAGATCACCTGCTGCAGCTCACTGCCATGCACTCACAATGCCCAAAGAACTCAAATAAAAATATRGAGAGAAGGTAAATTAACTCCCCCCCATACATAAATACAATTTAAAGCTGAATTTAAACACAAATACAAGCTCTAAAATTTTTTTGATTATCTTGAGCTCAACCCCCCCCGATTGTTGCAGTGTTTGACAACGTTGTGTTGGTAATTTGTATGGTTACTAACCTGCTTGAACGGACACAGGTTTTTCTAGAAGAAAGACCGTCTGCTTCCAGTGTGTCTTTGTGACCTGGGGACCTGTCGAGAACTTCACCTGGAGTAAAAATAAATAAAGTGGGGAAAATACACCACAAGTAAAAAAACAGACTGCGTGCTCAAATGATAGGAGACAAACTTCTGAATGCTAAATAACTTTTTCTTTATGTACAAAGATGTAACTTTAAAAATCTGATTAAACTGCAGACAAAACATTAATTAATAAATAATCTTTGGCTACCCCCAATAATTTAAGGAAACTATACTTTTAAGTTGGGACAGGTACCTTTGACATTTGAATCGATTTGGTACCAATATCCGATACCTGGGAATCAGTATTGGTACTCAACGGTACCAATTCTCGGTACTTTGTGTGTGTTGTTCGTTTTTAAATAAACTTTATTTTAACATATTTCTTTCTCAATATATAAAATTTAAATAAAAGACAACATCCAACTTTTTCTATTGTAACATCAGTTTAACAAATTTCTTTAAGGTGAAAACTCTTGAAAACAACTAATGTAGTGTTTTATCTTACTGCACAAATTAAAATCCAGCTCCACGCATTTCTATTGATGTCATTTCCTCGCTAGAAAAATTGTGTGATGGGATCCATGGAAGGTAAATAAATTTAAATCAAAATTGCAAAAAGGGAAGGAGTTAAAATAAATAAAATGTATTCAAACTATGGAAACAAAACGCACCCAACGCTTCAAGTTGGATGCGTGCTCTTAAAAAGGGTTCGGACTGTCGGAAAGCACCTCTGTGTTGTTTTCCTCTGTTGGTCTCTGTTTACTGGTGGATGAAATAAAGAAAGTGGCTGTACTTTATTTACTTTGAGCAAACGAACATTGTGCTCACCAGATACAGTAATCGCTTTCAAGCTACGTTCAGACCGAACTCTGTTTACTGAACCAGCGGCTGCTGATGTCATTACGCTCTTGCGCGATGCTGCATTCGGGACAAGCATGGAAAATCCCCCACTCTTACGCCAATACGGTCACAATGATGCGTTTAGGTACCGAAACAGGGTACCTTTTGATTTTACGTGAATAGGTACTCAGTAGTACTTATAAAAGTACCGAATTAGGTACCCATCCCTACTTTTAAGCAATATGAAAAGCAGAACGCTTAGTTTCCTCATTATTAAATAAATAAGTACTTATGGTAGTGGCCATCTTGGAAGTTACCCATCTCACAAGACCGATGAACACTGTCTTCAACTCTCCTCTTTACCACGCAACGGGAGATACTAAGTATTTCAATATTATGTTTGATTTTCTACCAACAATTCAATTTTACAGTTCTGTGTTAAAATCATTTATAGCTTTCTCTGTGATAAAAGAAACATAATTGCTATACTTTTTAAGCAAAAGACAACTCTATTTTTAATAAATTGTTTCAGTTATAGCCCCYAGTGCAAATGGTAATTTACTGCTTCAGCTACAATATTCAGCTACATTCCCAGGTTTAATAGGAAGTGCAATCAAAAGGCATGTCTATGTTGCTCACTGAGCTTGGCATCAGCTGTTCCTACTGGCCAGGCTCTGCTGGGTAAATGCTTGTATCAGCAGTTGGCTAAGACGCTCGTCGATTGCCAGCGAACGCCTCAGGGAGGAGGAACACGCTAAAGCGTGAACATAATTGAGTTTCCATTAAATGGCTTGGATGTTGCCACTGCTGCTTACCTTGTTGCTGCAGCCTTTGTCGAAGAAAATGTCAAAGTAGCCGACAATTGCCTGGAATGAAATATTAGGGCCGTGTTAGAATGTGACAGTACAATAAACCCCTGGATGTGTTTGACTACACAGGAAATCTGACAAGCACAGGTGAGAGGCAAACCTTGTCTCAATGAGCAATTTAGCTTCATGAGGTAAAACCAAGGCACAAATACGTATCAGACTGATACGGAAATCGACCATTTTTTACAGTTTTATTTAAACCTCAGCTTAATTGTACTGATAATTCAAAAGAGGCATAATGTGTCTGTTTTTTATGACTGTGTGGTCTGGGAAAACAAATAAACCACCCTATAATGGATTATGTTCACAAGGCTAAAACCCTTCCTGTTTATTTCCAACCCTAATTTAGGCTGAACACACAACATTTCATGAGCTGTCCCTCACCTCATCTGAGACTTGTCACTGGACAAAAGAAATACATTATGAGGCACCCACCAACAACACTGTGGTAAGTTCTGCTGACAAATAAAAAGCTCGCTACACTACATGAAATTAGCTAAGGTGGCTATTTTGGTGACAGTGCAATGATGTAAAAGATCCCATGAGAGGAAATATAATAATCACTGTGTTTGCCCCAATGCAGTGTGAGTGTCTGGAAAATACACACCAGAGGGAAAGACAATTACACAACTGACAAATTATTTGGCACAGGGAACCCACTGTTACATTAAAAAGCCTTCATAAAAAAACAAGTCAGATTGAGTCTGATGCATTATTGAACTTTCATTTGACTTTTTTTTTTTTCAAATTTATGAGTAACCAGTTATTATAAAAATGTCCTTTACATAAATGCAGTGACTAAAAAGCTGTATGGAAATATAACATTTTTATTGGACTTAGATTTTGGTGAGTTACTGAGCTACAAACATACAGAATTTGTGTGAAAAACAATTCACTCCACTAAAACAAACTAAGGGAAAGTCCAAGGCTAGGGCGCCTTTAGGTGACTGTTGTCAGATTTGAGAGTTAAAAACCTCCCCCTTCAGGTTTGTTTGCCTCCTGTTTCTGCCCCCACTGGAAGAGCAGGGCCACTCTATCAATCTCAAGAGCACACTTGTAGTGGCAATGATGCAGAACTAATAGCTTTTAATCCTGACGCAGCTGACAACTTGGAGGCCAGTTCTCTGAGACAAAGAAGAACCAAATCAATGCAAGGCAGGAAGAGAGCGGAACAGGAGACAGACAGAGGAGGAAAGGAGGAAAGAAAGCTGCAAAGACAGGAAACCAGACAGAATGTAGGCAGCTTAAAGGTGTTTAAAAAGCAGGAGAGTGAAAAAATCATAATGTAAATCTTGAAAATAATGTTTCTTTGTAAATATGTTTAGTTTCACTAGGAGAAGCAAACTATTATAATCTGCTCACAGTATTGAGTTTATTTTTCCATAATCCATCTATAAGGATTACACAGGAAACACATGTGATCTTAGTAATCATAGTGCAATCAGAAGCTGTGTTCAATACACTCCACACCAAGCATTCAATCAACCTTTATCGACTGAGACAAGCAGGGGCAGCGCTGTAGCTCACAGCTAAGCTGCCAGAAAAGAACCCAAAGTGGATAAAAGAGCATGTCAACCCAATGCAATTATGGCTTTTAATGAACACTACAGAGAAGCTCGTTGCTGAGGTAATTAGGAAATTAGCCATAATTACTCATCAGACCGAGCAGATTCACCTCCCTCAGTCAGAGATCCAGAGATCATCCTCAACGCGCCTCGCTGATGACAACGCCTCATAAGCGAGATTGATTGTCACTTTTATGTTGTGTAAGTTTCGAACAATGGCCAAGATAGGCAATTAAAATTTGGGCTACAGAGTGAAACTTGCAAATAAAAAGCCAGCTAAATAGCATGGCTCCTTGACACAACATTAAAATTAAATCTGGTGAAAAAGAGCGAGCACAAGATCGTCCCCAGACATTAAACACAAAAGATGTAAAAGCGCTCAGATAAGTCATAAAAACTCTTATGTCACAAATCTAATATGCACTGTATCAAATCAACCAAATCAGCATCTTTTAATGCTTTTTGACCCTGAATGGAGGCGTGGAAATTTATCAAACTTTGCAAGACAGACTGAAAGAGGTTTTGAAATGAAAAAAGGCATAACAATATCCAAACTTAMTTTAGGCAATGAAAAAGAAATGATTTTGGAAGTATGGTAATGTGAAGATATGTGCACTTGATTTAAAAAAAACACTCACTTTAACAAAATGACACGTAAACTGTTGATCTCTCAAACTCTGATTAAAATTAATACAGCTGATGGAGGTGGATGCAGACAGTTTCTAAAACTACAAGATAGAACTCAACGCCAAAAGTTGCTGATGTCCCCCGTCGCCATTCAGTAATGACCAACTGTTAGCGGTTTTATTGGAATCGTCACAGGCCTTCATTATTTAAATAATCTCATAAGGGGAACAGACAGACTGAAATTGGGTTAAAGTGGTCTTGTCAAACTACTACACAAATGTGTTGTGACGGTTCTATTTTATTGCTGATTTTCTTGCTATTTATTTTGATTTATTTGGGATGCCAGCCAGGTATCCCTCCTGGCAATTAGGATGTTTAGACCGGAATGTGGSATTTTTCTGGTTTTTTAAATGGTTTAGGATTGTTTTATATTTGGGTTGAACCATACACACAAGGACATGTAAATTATAAGATAATATATAAATACATTTCAACCTTAATTAACTTAGTGAGAAAACCATGAAATATAAATAAATAGAACACAACAAAAATGATTTTTCTTTTCTTTTTCAATATATTATTTATACACAAAAGTCATTACACAAATGAAAAAACCAACTTTTAGACCTTATCCTTTTTTCTGATAAGCCTGATGCGCTAATATATGTTACATTGTTTTTATACTGCCAAGTCTCCACCAACTGATAAAGATAAATGTTAATTGTATAGCTTTAGATTTTCCTTCAAGGCAAAATAATTAGAGCTGTCACCTCTCAGCTAGAAGGTTGCAGGATCGCAACCCAGTTAGTCTTTTCTGTGAGGAGTTCTCTCTGTGCAWGCAAGGGTTTTCTCTGGGTATTCTGGTTTCTTCTCACCAACATGAAATACAAGCATGTTTGGTTAATTGGTAACTCTAAATTGTCCCTAGGTGTGACTAAAAGTGTAAATGGTTGTTTCTATGTAGTCCTGTGATGAACTTGCCACCTGTCCACAGTGCATCTCGCCTCTCACATATTGACCGCTGGGTAACAACTCCCTGAGACGAAAAAGAGAAGCAGGACAATAAAACGGATGGGTTTTCTGTCATTGTTTCCTGCTTTACTTTTTAAATATTTGTCCTTTTTTTGGTTTTATTTCCAGTTTAGACCAACTGTTTATCACGCTGACACAATTTATAATAATGAACCCCATCCAGGATCTTGAAATTTGAAGTCTGACAGGGAACAAAATCCTCAGAGGATGGCGCCAGTCCAAGTTTAAAGTCCTGCCCCTTCCATGTAAATCAATTGCTCTTATTTATTCATTTGTTTATTTATTATTCTTTTTTATGTATTTTTTTTCTTTTCTTTTGGGGTGGGGTGGGCTGAGCTTAATATCATGTTATGTCATTCCCTCATCAAAAAAAACAAACAAAAAAAACAAAACAACTTTGACTCATGCATGTTTGAGAAATCCTTGAATCTCCTGTAGCCACATGGAGCTGCCAAAACACTTGCTAGTTCAAAGCACCCCCATTTGTACAWAGCTCCTCCCTGAAGCTCAGCCTGCACCCGAGCTCCCACCCCACAAAGCATCTGTCCCCTGAAATATTGTTTGAAAACTTTCTGAAGGGGGGGAGATATGTATAGTGTCGAAAACAGTAGAAGGTTCTTAAAGACACAGAGGCCAATTTCAAGGCGTTTAAACTATGATGCAAAGCCAAATGTATTTTTAATATGCACAGCATTTTCATAAATTAATGAATGAATGATACTTTATTGATCCCATGAAGGGAAGTTACAGTTCGGAACAACCCATTCAAGATATATAGAMAAAACACAACAGGGAGAACAGGTGCCCCGGGTCCAGCAGCCATAAAGAGGCGCTACCCTTAAAAAGAAAAAAGAAATACCAACAACTGAAGGTAACATAATTACTTGACTGTAGTATAGAAYTGAGCTATGTGCCTGAAAAATACACAATACCCGCCATTTAAAATGAAAACAAAAATCCATGAGACTTTTTYCCCCACAGATGTTGACTTGATTGATGTGCTTATAGAGTGGCATTACACTTCCTACAACTACTTTAAAATTGGGTTTGAAAATCAGATGAGCTTACTTTTTGTTAACTCCTCAAACAAAGCCAAGACAACAATAAATATTTTCCAGAAGTGCTCATTGTTAAGCGGSAAGTCCTCATCTGCTCASTTAGGGGAATGCTGCTGTTTCCTGRTGCTATTARCAAACATTTTAAACTTAGACATTTTATCAAACGACCTRGGGTAAAAATGTCTGATTTTGTCCCACATCTTGAAAGCTTTGTCGAACATAATTTGCAGACCCCTTTATTTTTGTCACCATTGTTCAGCTAGACATCTTTCTATGTTGCTGCTTCTTCTGGTTGTGTTTTGACATTTAGCAAACAACTTTGTGTATTACTACCATTAAATGGAAAGCAAAGTGCAGTCAAAGTAAATTAAAATAAGAAAAAAATCAAACTGTCTCCACATGGCTGACATTGCTTCTTCTCTAYCTCATTACGAAGAGGTGAACATTATGTTGTAGAAAGTGGTAATGAGTACTGTGGTATCGAAACACTTTTGAGTATGAGTACATGATTGAGTAAACACACATACTGTAGTATGAACAAATACTAGTATAAGTATAGGTTATTCCCTWATTCATGTAGTTCTTAGCTTGTTGTATTTTCAAATATTAACTTTATCTAATATGTTTAACTCTAATTACTTATTAGTAGTTATTTCATGGTTAAAAGAAAATCATGCAACACCATGAATTTTCTGCAGGGGAGTAGGTGAGATTTAAAACCTCACAACCCAAATGAGAAGACTCTGCTTCTAAAATTACAACATGGCTGCTACTTTAAATCATGTACTGTTGGTTTCAATTCCCAATGACAAGAAAAGGTGGGGACATAAGTTCTAGTATTAAACCTGTAATGATAACCTTTGTGTTCAATCAGTGATATTTTAAAATGAATATTATTTTTTGTTATTTTGTCTTTAATCGTAAAGTCCAAGATTTTTGTAAGTGTTTATGAATAACTTTAGATTAATACTGTCTGTTCCAAGTTTTGCTTTGATGTTTGCCTATCCCATGATATTTCTTTAYCTAATTAACAATACTCTTGATTTTTATAGTAAATTTTAAAGTTTGAATTGTGACTTGTTTCTACTGTATTACCCACCCTTTAGGTAAGGAATTACAATAAAAAGTGCCTTTTTAGGGAAGGACACTTAACAAAACTGTGAATAATGTTGTTATGGAATAATTATGTATATCTGTTCTACCTTGACACTGTCCAGTAATCATATCTCATGATAACTAGTTTGGACTGTTTTAATCTATCGGCCCAGACTTCAAGACTCCAGCAATGCATGACCTCTTTTATTTTGATAAGGTGTTTCCAGGCTGACAGCCTTGTCATTGGTTAGATGGTTCACAGTTGGCGAACTTTGATTGGTTGTAAGCATGTCACAGGATGTTATATTATCGGCTGCTCTGCGCTGACGAGCCAGCCACAACTTGACAGACTTCTCTGATTGACTTCTGCTCTGTTGTTGCTCAAATTAAATCATTTGACGACCATACACGCAGACTTTCTGTGCATTTATTCCAAGGTGTTTCTGCATTCTTGGTAAATTGTGCCACCACAAATGTTTTACTTGTAAACTCCTGTATCTTATTGCACAGGGTTTGAAGGMGAGGATGTTTTAAGGAATGAGTAAGAAATAAGGGGAGCATAAAACTGCAGAGACACAGACCCATTCACACAGAAAAAAACGGCAAATCAAAATGAATGCATTTCATTTTCATCAGTGTTTAGCCCTGGGCCTTGACTCTGTCAGTGATAAGTGATGACAGTGGGCTTCTTGACGGCCCATGGAGGAGGCTCCACAATGCCACAGCTCTCCAGCCCCCATTCTCTGGGAAAAGTGGGGGGAAAATTAATAATTATCATCATGGATAACACCAACAGGGAACAATTCATCATTTCTCCCCTTTTGCCCGACTATGTGTCAGTGAGCCGTGTGGCCCGGCCAGATACTATTATACAACGGTGGAGGGGGAGGTTGTAGAAAGGGGGGTTAAATGGAGAGAGAAGGAGGGGCACCGAGGTAGAAGGGTGGGAAGGGGCGGGAGAAAAGAAGGCTAATGCGCTATTGATGGGGTTTATCCAGGCGTGGAGGCTTCAGGAACGACCACCTCTAAAGCAAGATAGTATGAATTCCCCCCACAGATCCCTGACTCTCCCTCCAGTCTTTCTGCATAACTGCTGCTGAGATCAAATACAAATTAGCTTTGGTCCTTACAGGCGGTGATCCTCATTCATGATAATTTGATTATTTGGTAGACAAACAAATGAACAATAACAGGAAAGCCATGGGAAAGATGTGAAACTTGCCTTTAAATATTTTTTTCAGACCAGTTTGAAAGTAAATGGTTAAAAAGGTACAAAACTCCATCTATTTATTCATTTCTTTCTGTACTTATCATAGGTTGGGCCACTCAACCGCCTGGTCAAGGAGTCAAAAACAGGTACAAATTCTCTTAACAATACTCTTCAGCTAACCCTGAACGATTCTAACAAGTTCCTCTAGGGAACATTAATGTCTACATTAGGGTGGATTTATACTCCATCAGACATGGACATATACTCTAAAGCAGAGGTTGTCAATTTCACAGAGGGCCACATGCGCATTATGGAGGGCCAGTTGTAATGAACTTCAATTTTCATGTTTAACTTTGACTAAACATAAAACATCACGGTCCTCATTTCATTGCTACAACTGAGCACTGCTGACAATAACTGAGCTCTACGTGGTATTTCCTGCATAAAAACAGCATGTCCTCTTATAAACACTGAAATGTACTATGTGTACAACTGACTAAATGTGAAATAAATAATACAGAAATACTATTAAAAATAAAGTAAGAGAGTTTTACTCACTGCTGAGTTGTGGTATGTCTTGAATTCTGAACTCTACCACTTTCTGACAGGGAATTCCCAATCAGCATGCATTATGTGCAATGTAGTTTATGGTCAATGCTGGTTTAAAAGCATTAAAGGAAGGAATTAATACAGGGCTTTTCAACTACGGGTAATTTGCTCAGGGGGTTACAGTTATTCAAAGCTAACAGATTAGGGGCAGGATAAATATTATTATTCTTCAACTTTTAATTTTTTTTATTTTATTGCATAGAATCAGAAATTTAAAGCTTACTAGTGATATAAAACCTTTTTGTATTTTTCAAGAAAGAAATGTTTCTGTTTAATGAGCAGACAAACATGGCAACTATCGGATGTTACACAAACTTTTAATGCTATGTTCTGATGCTTTGTGGGAGTAAAAGTGTAATTTTCTATTAACATTCCCCTTTTTAATGTACAACAATTTGTCCTTGGAGTTGATGAGTATCTGACCTGACAGTCCAGAAGGCCAGCCCCCTACACATACAATTTAAATTTGATGGGAAAAAAATGTTAGATGGATTACACAGATTTTTTTTTTCCTCTGCAGTGCTAGAGTAGCTATGTCAGCAGCAGTGAGACAGCGCTGTTAAAATTAATTACAGACAGAATCTTATTCTCTCCTGCCACGCCATCAGCATACATCATTGCCAGTCTTTAAAAGTGGATGAGGCAACTTTTGCTACCTATTCTAGAGTTCAGGTAAGCGATTGTGACAGTAGCACCGCTGTAGGAGCAAAAATGAGACAAAAGCAAGACTMAGGAAGCCATGGAAATAGAAGTTTTAATGCAACTTTCAGCACATATATATGTTTAAATACAAGGTCTGTAATAGCAGTGTGTAAACAAGGCAATGAGAATGTGAGATTTGAGTGATTAAAAAGGTAGAGRAAAATTAAAAACAAGCAAGACAAAAAAATTGTCTTCTGGAGGAACGACACAGGCACAGGGGTAGGTGCTGTTCATTTAATGCAAGGTTAGGCAGGCTGAGCTGATGAATGTACTGTCGAAAAGGGAACAAAAGCAGGCGTTCAATCACAGGACAAGAGAGGCAGCAGCTACCCTTATACCAATCCCTGAGCACTGGTCCAGGAGCAGTTTACCCTTCACACACTATACCTTCAAATACTACAGAGAAGCTACATACTGACTACAGATCAGTATCTTTAAGCTACAAATGTAGCTCTCTCCTGCAAATGCTGAGGCAAGACAGGAGGAAAGTATCGATAATGTACAYCAGGGGTGTCAAACTCCAGTCCTCGAGGGCCGCTATCCTGCATGTTTTAGTGGTTTTTCAGCTCCAACACACCTGATTCAGTGATTGAATTAACTCTTCAAATTGGGCAGAAGCCTGTTAATCACCCAGCGATCAAAATCAGGTGTGTTGGAGCAAGAAAACCTCTAAAACATGCAGGATAGCGGCCCTCGAGGACAGGAGTTTGACACCCCTGATGTACACGATTCACTTCTAACAAAGAACAAATACATTGAAAGTCACTTAGATAAATCAATTGTGTTTGAATGATGGAATAGTAAATCTTACATATTGTTTTTATCTCTTCTCGCATAATCTGAGAAACATCAGGCTAAGAAAATAGAAAAATCTTAAGAAAAGTTTCAATTACTGTAAACACAAAATCTACCCTCTTGTGCCAAATGATTCAATCACAAGTTTTCCTTCATTGGACTCCAAACATGACAAGACTTACATCCTAGAAATAGAAATTGGATGTTTTCAATTACAGACAAGARAAGACAGGAAAAATGAGAGGATGTTTACGAATCCCATTATATCCACCCGTCGTACCCAGAGAGCACAGGCCAGATAATAACTACCTATTGATTATCCATTAACCCAGCACACCTGACAGTGGAGTGCAAACACTGCAGCCCAGCAAAAAGCTGATTCGACATCATGGTCTTTGTCACAGACATATCACTTCACATGGTGTGGCTTCACAAATGTGAAGCTACGCTGTGGCAGTTACTGCTTGTATTCCAGGCAGAACTGTTGTTAATGTTGTGGGAAACTTGTGCCAATCTCCATGGCTAAAACTTACACAGGTTCAGGAATATGTGTCAAATCAACATACAGGTCCATCTAATTTTTTTTGTAGGTTACATAACACAAAGAAAAATTATTTTTAAACCTCAATAAGTAATCTCACAGTATTTTAAAGAAAAAAAAAGAAAATGATCCAAGAATCCATATTTTGCTTTTGCCTAAATCCATTAAAACTGTATATCACAGTTTTTAYGTATGTAAAAATAAAAAAAGAGAGTCTTTCTACTTCAAAGAAAACACTAAAACAGCCTAAAGAATATCTTGGTAATAAAAGTTTTAGCTCATGGATTTAAAAGACACCATTAACAACATTACATAATGACTGCCTGTTGTTGTTTTCTTTTTTTTTTCTTTTCTTTTTTGGCATATCCTTAGAAAGTGATTAAGAAGATTATCCATCCATCCATTTTCTTCCGCCTATCCGGGGTCGGGTCGCGGGGGCAGCAGCTTCAGAAGGGAGGCCCAGACCTCCCTCTCCC
>NW_013952599.1:106273-115163 GCF_001266775.1 Austrofundulus limnaeus
GTGTGTGTGTGTGTGTGTGTGTGTGTGTGTGTGTTAATACATTAAAATTTAGAAGCACTACAGATGAAAATAAACCGCTGTGAGCCACTTGTTTGATCACCAACCAGTCAACAAGCCGAACAGTTTTCAGAAAGGACTTTGAACTCTAGACTAACAAAACACCCTGCTGGTGTCTGATTGAAGAGGAAAAAATTGTTGCTGTTTAAATACAAATTATATGAAATTGTATGTGAACTGTAGACACATCTGTAATCAGTTGTTTGGGAAGAGAAGTGTTTTCGGGCAGACAGACAATAATTTTCGATCTGTCTTAATGTCTGCTGGTACATCTCAAGGTGGCGAATCCTATCAGACAAATAGTGTGGACAATTCCACCAAGCCGAGCTCTCAGATTCTCCAAGATCAATTCCATCTGGCCAGCAAAGTCCAGGAACCACAGCCGGCCCGCGAACCTCAGCAGAACCGCTTGCAGACCTTGTCCCATCTCGCTCAAGGCAAAAGTCTGAGTGCTGATAGTACGGCAATCCTTCATATTGTTCAGGCAGCCAGGAAATGGCCTGAATAGCCACCAACATGGTTTTGTAGAACACCAGGAGAAAACCAAGCCAATCTGTAGAGTCCACTGATCAGAATCCAAATATAAATCCAGCTAATTGAACAGAGCAGAACAGAGTTYCCACCTTTCACATGTCCTCCCACGGAAAAGAATTTGTTCCAAAAATTTATTCAAACCCTCCCAGCTTTTGCTAGACAAGTTTACTGTTTAAATGTTTTTAAGCTCTATTCTAATGCTGTGAACATTCAGAACTTAAATCTTAATTTATCTCCAGTTTGTGAAATACTTCTGAGCTGCTTATAAACTGCCTACTAGACTGGATTAGCTGAGATGAAGCTTAGCCATCTTGTGTCACTGAGCTAAAATCTTGGAAGTGCTTATCTTTAAGGCACACCATCTAAAGCTACTACCAATTGTAGTGTTTAACACCTGATTTCAGACTTAACTTTCATAAGCAGGGTTGGGAGTCTGAATACTTTTGTCATGTCTACCATTGGAAATAGTCATTGCAGATTGGTTTAAAACAACTCAGCTAATTGTAAACCTTCTTGATCATACAAGACTTGTTCATAAATGTCACCAATGTCAGTCTAATATCAGTCCCTTTGGCTGTTCCCACAGATAAACAAACATGGTGGATGGCAGTGGTCCATAAATTTTATTAGCATAATTTTAATTTAGCTACTATTGAATAGTGGCTTTCTTGTTGCCACTCTCCCATAAAGTTAGATTGGTCAAGAGCCCAGGCAACAATTGTTTTAACACTTTCCCATCTCACCTGCTGATGCTTGTAATGCCTGCAGAGTTGTCACTGGTGTGATCACTCACAAATCCCACATTCCTACCTTCTCTCATTGAAAGATTTAACAGAACTCCTAAGTTTAGGGTCTTGGAATTATCTTTGTATCATCACACATATATGTAATATTTTTAGTATGCTATTCAATCTTGTGCCTTTAATAATAAGTTAACTTTATTTCAATCATTATATTTTATAAAACCAGATTACATTTAAGAGAGAAGGGAAGAAAAAGAAGGCTTTGATCATTTACTTTGTTGTATGGCATGCCTTTTGAAGTCACATTATCTCTGATTGAAATTGAAACTATGAAATATCAAAATGACAGACATTCTCTTTAAAACAAACGTTATCCATCAACATGAGCTGACTGATGTCTTGTCTGTTTGCACTGTCTTGTTCTTTTCAGACAAAATCTCTGATAAATGACAGATGTTAATATTGGATGAACAGAAATGTTTCTGGTCATTTTTCTGTCCCAAATGTTTGACAGCAGGACTGAGTTCAATAATAAAAAAAAACCCCTACCTTCCACTGGGAAGATAAAAACCTTTGTACACATTAGTAAATCAACATTTCTGTTCATCATTTTATCCATACAGATGGCATCCCAGAAACATAAAATATGGCAAGATGATGAATTATAGTTGTTTCAGAAGTAGTGTATGTTGTACGTTTACTAAGTTGCTTCCCTGTCTTTACAGAATCATCAGTTTTGATGATGTGTTGTGTGTGTGCATGTGTGCATGTAATTGTGCTTCTTACCGTGCACTCAGTGGTGTTTTTCATTTTCAAGCAGAAATCTGTTGTAAACTCCAGTTCTGACAGGCACACGGTGTTACAGTCAATTGTCTGTTCAAAGTAAGACAAACAGCAATAAGAATAAAAAACTACACATTGCAAACGATTTTAACAATGATCAACCAACTTAGTCAAATTTACAGATTCTGAGCTTGAGTTAAATGTAGGAGTAGCTGAGAGTTGTGCTCTGAGCACTACCACATATCAACATCTTGCAATATTGCATTAGATTGTGTATACCATTTGACCCAAACAGCTATAACTTTGTGATTTCTTATATAGAATATCTTAGTTTAAACTAGGGTTGGGCAATTTTGGCAAAAAAAAAAAAATCATGATTAATTGTGGTATTTTGCCGATAATGATTAATTTGACGATTAATCCCCTGGACACCCTTATGTCCTAGTCGCATGACCAAGTTAGTGGGAAAGATTTACTCTTTGTAAAAATCAGTTCCAAATTGTGCCAAAATTACAGACTTCAGGTTATACATCAATTTTTAAATTGTGTTGATAGATAAATAAATTACAGAACCTTTTTTTAATGTACGTCATATCTGAAGCGGAGAGGAACACCGACGGGACTGACTGGGGAAATGTCCAGTCAGTCTGCCTGGTGGCATTAATTGTATTAATCATCAAGTGCCAAAAAATAATTGATTAATGTTTTTCTGACGACTGACTGTACACAATGCAATTATGCCCAACCCTAGTTTAAACCACTGGCATAAAAGGTGATGGGCAATATGAATTCCTTCAAGGACTGCCAGGTTGTTCTTGATATATTAAAGCAAAACAAAAAGTGACTTTATGCAACTTTTAAACAGATAAGCTTTAAAAAACAGAACAAGTGAGAATACCAGGGGTTACTGTATATGAATAAAAATAACCAACAGTTTTTAAATAAAGAGGCCTAGAAAATGTTGGACATGTTATTTAGTTGATAAACTGCCAGATTGGGAAATGTTTCTGTTGAAAGCAGGAAAAATGGATAAATGAAAAAATCCAAGTGCTTCACAAACATTGTGATAAAGTCTCAAGGCAGCATAGTACTCAGTAATGTACTATTTTATTTTTTTAATTTATCCTTTATTTATACAGGAAGATCTCTTGAGACTCATTGTCTCATTGACAAGAGAGACCTGTTACATTCACCACAACAAAGTAACACAAAAACAATAATAATACAATTTACTTAATACTACGAAAAATCAATACCATACATCAAAGAAAGGGTTTTCATTGACAAGTACAGGTGCTTATGGACAAATTTTCAGATCTGTTTATTAAAATCTTAAACTCCCCAAGTGTGACCAAATTGGAGAGCTATGAGAACGCACGTCAATATGAAGACCTTGTCACACTTTAACACTTTAGAGAATTTATGCTAACTTGTGAAAATGCTGTCCAACCCCGAAGATGTCTATGTTGAAGATGGAATTTAAAAAAATCATGGAAGACTTATTTGACTACAATGCTGGCTATTAGATTGATAATAATCTGCACGAGTAATTAAGTCATAACAAAATTTTCAAGTCCCCAACGTGCAAGTGTGACAGGGCCTTTAGCCTGACACAAACAAGCTAATTATTAGAACAGGTCATGTACACACATCTATAGCAAGCAACTCAATTCTCTGAGGGTTTTGGCTTCTTTCAGCTGTATAAGGTGCCAGGTAATAAAGCAWCAACCATTGCATAATGTTCTGGGGTAAATAAAAGCATTTACAGTGTTGACCCTGTCTCCAAGTAAGTCAGATCTTAACACTGGAAATGTTCCCGAACATGATGACACAGTTTACAAAATAGATATATCCAGATAAATGAAATGCCAAATCCATTTGAAAATGGAGACAAGGCTCTACTGATGAGAGAAAAACAAACTAACAGATACATTTAAAATGATTTTAATCAAATAAACATGTACAGCATAATCCAAGAAGTATATATACATTAAAGATAGCAGAGAAGAAGCAACACTTACCCCAAAATAATGAAAAATATATTTTAATTGTATAATATAGTAAAAACAACAAAGACTGACTAAAATGAAAGCAAGCATACATTCCTGAACTCAAATATTTCCGTATCTTGACATTAAAGGGGCATTAAAAAACTTATCTGTTCAGTGGGAATTTCTAATTCCATGAAACTGCTCTCAATTTTACGGAATTGCAGCCAGCCTTAATGGAATGTTATTGGATCGTATCAACGAGACGCAATAGATGAGAGTCCTTGTAATTTGGGTAAAGGGGGTGTCTATTTGTCACTGGAGGGGAGAAACTATTGATTAGAGGACTCAAATTCCATTACATCAAAGTTCTCTCCCCATCCATCACACTCTCAGATGAGTGGAAGACACAACACTTTGCAAAGAGGTTAACTGGCAAAAAAACAGAGGAACCAAGAGGAACGAGCTTTCCTTTATATTTGCTTTTCGTTCACATGAGATGGTTTATTACGTGTGTGTGTGCGTGCGTTTTATCTCAAAGTAATGTGTATGCTTGCTCATCAGCTCTGTAAAAACTGCTTTATCTTTAGCCAGCTGAGAGTAATGAAGTTTCCTTAAGTAGAACTTAAATACGTATTAGACTGATCAATCACCCAGCTCTACAGCATCACCACAAACACAAAAACCCTTCCTTTAACTTTACAGCTCTCTCTGCTCTCTCTCTCTTTCCCCCTCTTTTGCTAAAACTTGCTTTCATCCTGTCTTCAGCTTTAAGCTCAAGAACTTTATTGTTTCCTATCAGCGATTCTGCAGAGCAAACCTGACAAACATACCGTACTGGCTTGCTAATGGCAGATACAAAAAGGAATTTCTCTTTAAAGTTGTATTACAGGAGATATTTACAGGAGGGTGTCAGTTATTCAGTTGAAGAAAGTAGCATTAGACAATTTGTCTTCGTTTTAAATCAGGCATTGTTAATTGTGTTTTTCAATTATTTGAATGAATATTAAAAGTGGTAAAGAGTCGAGCACTGTGCGATCTAAACCATTTGTCCCTATAGGAACTGTAAAGTATCCAAAAGGTTAAACAATTATGTCTCCTTTCAGAGTGACAGGACCTCCCAWCATCAAAACTATCATCCTGTACATCGATGTGCTCTGATTACTGCTTGTGTGCCACTCTATACCCTGCAGACAGACTGCAGGTTTTTTTTTACTTTAATGAGTGATTACTTCCTCACTTACCTCCTATTAATGTTTTTTAGAACCAAATCTAACAGTTTGAACACTACATACAGTGTTACCACTGGTCTTGCTTTAATATTTACCTGTATGACCGTAGGCTCAGAAATGAGTGTGTCTATGTTCACCACTTCCACCACAGCCTCTGGAATCACAGCCTTTTTCATACATGCCATGTTGAAGCCATACACATCATCCCAGAATGCAATGCGATCTTGGTGCTTCTGTGCATCTCCTACAGCTGCCAGGCTAATGTTGCAAAGGTCTGGGTAGACTGTGGAGAAAATAAAAGCAAATGGGAGTAAAGGCAGAGAAACAACCCACCAATTCACTCTATCCAAAACAAACAAACAAACAAACAAAAAACTCTAATGTTGTAAAGAGAATTTTATTTTATTTTTTACTTTAAAYGTGTTTTATGGAGTAGTTATTAAATGTCAGTATGTTACCCACAATAGACTGCAGACAAGACAATCACAGTTTTAAGAATCAGGAAATTTCTGATTCATGTTGAATTTCTACTATCATAAACAGCTCAAACTCAAAATGTTTTTACAATTCAAGCAAATACCGTTTTAGGTTTGTTATTACTTACTATTCCGTGAGACAGAATCCGTTTTTTTTTTTTTTTTTGTCAGTGCAAGACAATTCAAGAAGACAACCCATTTGTTAAAAAGCAGAATAACTCCTGTGGTAATGGTATAAACACACTGCCTGGCCAAAAAAAGAGTCACCACCAAAAAAAATAATAATAAATATCACACTAATATTTTGTTGGACCACCTTTAGCTTTGATTATGGCACACATTCGCTGTGGAACTATTTTGATAAGCTTCTGCAGTGTCAAGATTTATTTCCATCCAGTGTTGCATTAATTTTTACCAAGATCTTGCATTGATGATGGTAGAGTCTGACCTTCTCAGCACATCCCAAAGATTCTCAGTGGACTCTGTGGAACAAATCCATGTGTGAAAATGATGTCTCATGCTCCCTGAACCACTATTTCGCAATTCAAGCCCCATGAATCCCGGCTTTGTCATCTTGGAATATGGCCGTGCCATCACAGAAGAAACAATCCATGGATGGAATAACCTGGTCATTCAGTATATTCAGGTAATCAGCTGACCTCATTCTTGGAGCACAAACTGTTGCTGAACCTGGACCTGACGAACTGCAGCAACTCCACATCATAGACCTTTTAAATTCAGGTGGATTTAACACCTTTTTTGGCCAGGCAGTGTAGTCCTACATGGTGATATAAACATATACTTGACAAATTTTGACTTTTTAATTTCCTAAATGATTTTATGGAATTACAACCATTTTCTTCCTTAAATTTCTTTTTTCAATTTCCAGTGATATTGGTCATGTTTGTTGACTTGAGTCAGACACCAGCTGATTGCTCATAGTCAGCACTGACAGTAACATGTTGGGAATGTCAGACATTATTTCTTACTAATTTCTCATATTCCTTTATGTGCTGCAAATGATTTTTGAAAAAGGCAATTCCAACACAAAACAGAGCAAAACCATTTAAATTTTTAAGCTTTATGATAAATAGACTGTACTTGTGTAGCACCTTTCTACCCAATCTACAAAGCCAACCCAGAGAGATCATTCTATGAAGATTAATCAGTGTTTAAATCACATTCATACACTGAAGGAACACACATCAGAGGCAGTGGGGGTTCAGTGTCTTGCCCAAAAACACTTCGACATATGACTGAATATTGGGGGGAATCGAACTGCCAACTCTCATTGGAGGATGACTCCCCTAAACCCCTCCATCCACAGCTGTCACACACTCAGCCACAGCTTCTTCTATCCACCCTTCTAAAAGTGCAACTTGTAATGTCCATTAAAAAACAAAAACCTTGAAAAGAAAAATGAAATACATTTGCATCTAAAAAGGTGACCAAAAATGAAAACACCAAAACACATTGCAGTTACAAAGGGGTTAAATATTACAAATAATGTGCCTGAACAAAGAGTTAATTCTTTAAGAAAATTATTTTGCCTTAAACAAAGAATCATTAATCATAACTAGAGAAATAGGCGGGGAATTCTGCTCCCAACTACAGTGACGAGACACTCTTAATATCAACAAATTGAATGACTTCTACACTATTCTACACATTTAATCACAAAACAGTGGAGCACACTGTGGGTGTGCACTTTAACATCAATTCTATAAATCTGCTGTAATGACTGTATCCATCACATGCACACAAACATAACCTGATGACAATTTTGCCCTACTTTAATCTTTTGTACTTTATATTCTGAACAGTACACARCTAAAAATGAGGGCAGAGGAACATCACAGCATTAGACTTTTCCAAAACTCTTTCCATCAACACAGATGCCAGTTTAAAATGCTCATTTTAAGGTTTACAAAGAGTTATTTACATAAGTCAGAAAGCTGACAGCAGATATTTTCCTTTTTTTTTACTTTTAGTGCGAGAACATTGGTCCAGTCTTAACCTGAAAACCAGTCGTCAATTCACCTATTTCAAAGGTGACTGATGATGTTGGGGTCTGTGTAATAAAGTTCTTACATACAAACAAAAAAAAAAAGAAGAAGGAAACCAATATTATTACGGAGCTTTTGTTTTGTTCCTCTGTTATCTAAAAGAACACTAAAAGAAATTACCCCCGATCAAAAAATAAATAAATAAACGAATGAACGAATGAATGAATAAATAAATAATAAAAAACAAGAAATGAACAGTGTATTCAGTCTATTGATGTAGGTTAAACTATTACAGAACAAAGGCTGATGTGTTTAAACCAGTCTTTAAATTCATGTACATCGACCAACACAATTGCAATTCTTTCACATTTTGGGCTCTTAGGTTAATTGGTCATCACAATACTCCTTTGCAGTGGTAAAACCAATTAAATTTACAAGTTTATTCTAATAAATTGAGATTTTTATTTAAATTTAAGTTTATTGGCCTTCTGCCAATATCTGTATTTTCATATACATATACTCAGTTACCCCTCTCTCTCTCTCTCTCTCTCTCTCTCTCTCTCTCTCTCTCTAGTTATCCGGCAAAACATATAAAGCTCAGCAAAAACACATTTCCTTCAATGCTGGTCTACTACTTGGAACAAGCAACAACTGGAGCTAAAGCTGTACAGCTTCAATTCACTAGATATATTTAACTTTAGAAATAAAGTTTGTGCTTTTGTTTGTGATTTTTCTTATGCTGCGTTYACATCGAACGCGATTTCAGCTTCAAAATCGCATCCAACGCTTCAAGTTGGAAGCTTGTGCACTTTGAGGTCAGACGCAGGATAGCTCTTGAAGCGCTGCACGGCAAGAGCCTCGCCCCTCCCTCCTCTGTCGGGCTCTGTTTAATGTCGGACGAGGAAGTGGCTTTGCTTTATTTACAGAGAGCAAGAGCATGTCACGTTCATCAGATAATTAATTCATAATTAATTCACCAGATAATTCAGAGACATTCTGAGTTTTATCACCCAGGAGCTGCGGGAGAGGCTCACAGCTCGCTTTCATTTCAGCTAAAGAGCTCCTCTCTAT
>NW_013952599.1:116258-117288 GCF_001266775.1 Austrofundulus limnaeus
CTATAAGATAAATCAACTTCAAATTAATTCATTATCAATAACTTGCATCCTTAAGGAGTTAACTTAATTTATATCTACTCACATTCATGTAATTAAGCGTTTTAATGATTTGGCCGATTAATCGGGTAATCGAAAAAATAATCAACCTAATCGATTATTAAAATAATCATTAGTTGCAGCCCTAGTTTCAATGAGACTGCTTGTRTAAATTAGGTTAAATATGCATACGGCATATTGTACATAAGGGGCACTTTATTAAGTGCACCTTGCAACAAGTACCAAGCTTGGTGTTATTTTGCCTTTTTAACTGCTGTTATTCTTCAATACATTGATTCAACAAGTGTTGGAAACACTCAATAGAGAATTCGATCCATATTGACATGATTGCACAACTCAGTTGCTGCAGATTTGTCAGCTGCATATACATGATGTCAATCTTCATGACCCCCATGACCCAAAGGCACTCATAGGGACTGAAATCTGGTGACTGTGGAGGTCACCTGAGTACAGTGAATCAAGACTAATCAAAGCTGGGAATGYTTTTCCAATTTATTATTGTCCAAGTGTCCTGTTCTTAGCTGACAGGAGCAGAACCTGGTGTGGTCTTCTGCTGCTGGACATGAGTGATAAGAAATAGTATTCTGATGACCTTGGTTTGTAATAAGTGGTTATATGAGACACTGTTTGTTTTCTGTCATCTTGAACAAGACTGTCCATTTTCCACTGACTTTCTACATTAGCAAATGCTGCTTACTGAATATTTTCTTGTTTTTGGACCATTCTCTTTAAACCTTAGAGATGGTTCAATTCAATTCCCTTCAGTATATTTATATAGAGTATATTTACAGCGGGTAAAATAAGTATTGAACACGTCAACATTTTTCTCAGTAAATATATTACTAGAGGTGCTAATGACATGAAATTTTCACCAGTTGTCGGTAACAAACCAAGTGATCCATACATACAAAGAAATCAAACCATAAATGTCCAGAAATGAAGTTATTTGTAATAATGTGGAATGGCACAGGGA
>NW_013952599.1:119562-121753 GCF_001266775.1 Austrofundulus limnaeus
TCCCTGTGCCATTCCACATTATTACAAATAACTTAATTTCTGGACATTTATGGTTTGATTTCTTTGTATGTATGGATCACTTGGTTTGTTACCGACAACTGGTGAAAATTTCATGTCATTAGCACCTCTAGTAATATATTTACTGAGAAAAATGTTGACGTGTTCAATACTTATTTTACCCGCTGTATATAGCACCAGTTCACAACAGTCATCTAAGGGCACTGTATAAACATATGCGCATACATTCTAAAATGCTGATTAGCAAAAATTATCTAAGAAAGCCAGCAGATTGTGTCAAATCTTCACTTGGTCCAAATGGTTGTGTGTAAAAATCCCAATAGACATGCAGTTTAATAAATATGTAAGAAAGCCCATCTGGCAACAGTCAACAACCATGCCACATTTAAAGTCACACCCTCCTGCTGCCCTTGAGTCAAAATGACCTACCAGGATAAAACTGAGGCCCCATAGGTCGTTTTGACCCGAGGACAGCAGGTTGTTTAAATCATACCCCCTTTTTTTGCCATTTTGATCCTGTTTTTTTTTTAACTTTAGGAAGTCATCTTAAATACATCCGGATGCCTAAATACACTGAGTTGCTGCATGTGATTGGTTGATTAACCATTTGTATTAATTTGCAATTGAACAAGTGTACCGAATAAAGTGGCTAGTGAGTGTATACAAGAACTGAAGTATCACCTCATACTTCATGCTGTCACAGCATTACACTAGCCTTGCAGGGTGTTACAGACCACAAACTTACTAAGACAGAACTTTCTGAAATAATTAGGCTTATTATTTTTGACTGGACAGCAGGAGTTTGAATGTGCTGCAAGCCGTCTTGTGACAGATGCAATCAATCAGCCTTATCTCTTCTTATCCTAAGGTTGCTGCTGTCTGTTTCAGAGACTGTGTGGTGGGTAACTATTTGTTTATTTAAAGACAAAGTGAACTGTGACCACTCTTTCTGCTCTAAGTGCACCACCCATACTGTCCATTAGTGTGTGCATTCTGCTTTTGGGCTGTCATCAATACCAATGAAAACCAGAGCAAAATAAACACAACTAACGCTGAATCATTTTACAAGAATGAAAAACAAACGTTTTTCTTTCAGTAACTTTCAAGCGTTAGATGTGGGAGCTATTTTTTTACTAGTATAAAAATGGGTAAACCATAAACATTTCCCATTTCAGTGGGACAATGACATTACTCCTTTTACAACTCCGTATTTAATGTTGCTATTTTCTCTGAGCCAAAGCACATTAAAAACTGACTGAAGCAAAGTGATAAAGTAAACTGTACGGTGGTCAGACAAATAGGAATCTAAAATTGTTTTTGGAAACCACAGATGTCAGGTTCTCCATACTAAAACGAAGAGGGACAGTTGTTATCCATCCCTCCATTTATTCATTGTCTGCCACTTGTTCCAAAGTCAGGTCATGGTGACAGCAGCTTCAGCAGACATTTGTTCCTCTCTTCCAGGAGGATTCCATGTTGTTAGTTTCTCCAGTTTACCCATGGTATTTTGACAAGGTTTTCATCTTTCAAATCAGCTTTAATGTCCATTGACTTTATAAGTAAACTAGTGGCTTTACAGAATGAATGCCTTAGCCTCAGATGAATAATTTTGATAGTGAGCCCTAAAAATATATTTAAAAAACATTTTTTATCTCAAAAATGTTAATTCTCTGCAGAACTGTTTATAGCTGTTATTGTTCAAAGACTTAACAAATGATCATCAGAGTTTATTAATGTGCTACTCCTTTTTTCATAACACTGCCTGTTAAATAAATAATTCATATCCTAAATKAACATTAAACATGTGCCTTAATGTCTTTTTATTGCATTTTCACATCTGAATAAGTTATTTGGTGTAGCTAATCTCCTTGGCAATTCAGAGCCAAGATGCTTGAAGCCAACTGTATTCCCACTGTGAAGTAACATTAGCCAACACTGAGGCCTAGGGCCTAAACTAAAGGTTATACTGAACTCATGAGAGCAAGTGAGGGTTTATATGTGTCATCTGAAGACAAATACAGGTGCTGGTCATAAAATTAGAATATCATGAAAAAGTAGATTTATTTCAGCAATTCCATTTAAAAAGTGAAACTTGTATATTATATTCATACATTACATACAAACTCATATATTTGTAGGAATTACTCCATGAAGATTAGGACCAGCCTAAAGT
>NW_013952599.1:123422-130911 GCF_001266775.1 Austrofundulus limnaeus
TATACAAGTAGATTATAGGTGTATAGGAGCAAATCTGTATTCAAATTAGATCTCAGTGTACTGAATGGGAACACTAGCAAGTACAATGTGCTTTCAGAAAAAAAAAACTTTCCTTAGTTCTTGGCTGAAAATTAGCTTTTTTGTCGCCTTAACACCAGAACTCAAGACAATAAATGCCTACACAAAGCACAGGTAAATAAAACAAAAATTTGCCCATGCGTTTTCTCGAAAATATCAGGGAGGCTTGGTTTGTTGTTATGCATCAGCATTCCTTACTGAACTGAAGCGAGCAGAAAACATGCCCGGAATGTTGTCCTTTGGGGAGTTTCCAAGCACCCATTTTATCCAGAAAGCTGGTTCGAGCGCACCCACTGAACCCACTAAATCTGGGTCTGGACCAACACCAGTTCTAGTTTCTTCAACCAAAAAGAATCCTTGAGGACATAGAGACTTTGTGTAGTTCTAGCTCCAACTTTCATGCATTTGTACTGTAGGTATACTTTTACAGTTTAAGGGAAAGACTGAAACAGGACACAAAAATGTGTGAAAATTTGAAATACATTGTGACTTTACAGTATACAGCTATGCATCATATTTCATACTTTTTCACAAGTTTCATAGATTTAAAAATATAAACTTTTCAGCGAGTTTTTTTTTTTTAGAATTTTTTTTTTTTAGTTTTCCAGTTAAGCGGTGCACAGTCTCACAACCTTCAAGACATCTACCCATAAAATGTGTGAATAGATGGTGACAGCTCTGTGATGGGCAACTCATGGYCTCTCTTAGCTCAAACCTGCCTGTGACCCTGTGAGTGTCGCCAGACCTGATGACTGCACACTCCCTTATTTACACACTTACACATGCAAACAGATTTGTCACTTCATTTTATTCTGATTGACGTGAGTAATTGTGTGAGCTAGGTGAGGGGAGAGGTGCTGACTGAACAGAATCTGGACAAGGCTGTCTATAAGACGGAGACTAACTAAAACCCAAAGCAGGGTGTGATAAGGAGAAAGATGAAGAAAAAAAAGGAGAGTGGTAGTGTGCGCGGGTGTTGCTAGATTCATGGCTTTGACATCTGCGTCCTTCTCGATTCGCTGCTCGCAGCCCGTTTGTCATACGCCCAGCTCCCCCTACATACCCCCCAACCCCAACTCTTGCTCCCTTTCCCTCCCCCTTGGTCATCTGTGTAAAGGAGAAAAAGCAAGTGTGGGAGAGGGGTACAGGACAAAACAGATATCTTTTCCCTGGACACTGTGCTGTGCCAGGCATGCGGGGACACATTTAAGGATGAAGGGGAAGTTAATGTAGTGGGGAGAATGGGAGAGCTGCWGTAACTCTGTTCTGATGTAGCTTAAACACACATATAGCAGCAGTACYGCAGGGCTGGACTCATAACTCAGCACAGCCAAGTGCACACACACTAAAATCTGAAAATAAACTCAAGAATAGAGGTAAAGTAAGACAATGACTTGAAATATTTTATTCCCCATTTTGGTTTCATTRATTTTCTGATGCTTAAATTAAATGAGTTAATTTGCTTAAATGCAATTTTCCCTCAAGTACATTTTCCTATAGAATTCAGATAAATAAAAAACCTTTGTAACAGTTACAAATTTATTAAATGAGCTATTATTAATGTCCGACTCAAGTTAGTTAAAAAGGACAACTTTAAATTAGACATTTTGAATTGAAAAATGAACTCTTGCTTACCCAAAGGCCACTGCATGATTCATCTGAACTGTTACAATCAGTTCTCATTGTCACAGTTGTGAAAATTGGKTTATGCTGTTTGCAGCTTTGAATCTGCCGCCCTTTTTGTCACAGCCCTGTTTATGGCTGTGTTTATTTGTGCTGAAAGTACWYGGAGGCTGCATTTTGCTTCAACTACTCGTTTCCAGAAGCCGACTGTTATACCCGGGAGCAGACATTTACAAAGATAGCTAAACGGCCATAAACTCATGGAGGTAAAACAGACACCATGCACGGAGGAATGTACTTGCAGAAAAGTGTTGAGCTTTAACCAGGACAGATTTGTGGACAAATGGCGGATCGCAATTTTGTTTTTGTTTTTCCACAGGAATGTAGTCTCCARCGGGAAGCAACCCCATGCAGTGACGTATCCCAGGAGCTTGGCTCGGTGTGTCTCRGGGGCTATGAAAGGTGCGTGTGTGAAAACGAATGCTGAACMACCACGTRACCACGCATTGACTGATTGGCTTTGGGTGGAGTATGTGGAGGCCTTTAGTTCTACAAAGCAACCAGTTGGCACAAATGCAAAAATGGATTGTAGCTTATATTGGTATGCTTATGTTTTACTCTTTGAAATCAAAATATCTGCCATGAAATGGGTCTATTTTTAATTCAGTATGTAAATTCACTCCAATGCCAAAAGAAAACAAAGGTACACAAAATWAAAAAAAACAACCTAGGAGCTTCTAATTACTGAGATGTACTGTATTTTTTTTACTTCAGTATCTCCACGAAATCTTCATGATATCTTCATGAAATTCAAATAGCAATTTAAAAAGCTTCGTAATTACAGGGTTTCCTCCAGTATTTTATTGCCCTGGCGGACTGCCAGTCTTTACATGTCCACCCACCAGCCAAACCCCGGACTTACACTACATGCAACTCTGCTCCACTGTGCTGTGGTGTGCAGTTTGCAGCTGTTCGTTTGCACTCCAATTTATATAGCRTCCCCTCCGCTCAGCTGCGCTCCGGTGCGACACACAGAGGAGGAAGCGTGTGCAGGAAGGAGATTGTGCGATAAATCCAGTGATAAATGTGGAAGTCAAAGCAAAAAATAATTAATTCTGTGGAAGATGGACTCCAAACCCAGCTGAAACTGTATCGCTTCATCTTTTTGAAACTTCTGATTTCAAAATAAAATCCACGTGTATCGGCGTGTGTACACATATGCTTCATGCAACATGTTATCATCTGCTTCCCAAACAGAATGATACATTCTGACAGGATTTGTGTAGAAATATATCTATATATTTATTACTATAGCTGGGATTTCGACAAAATTAATCAACATTATGGTGTCTTATTTTGAAAATACGTATGTTGTGCTTATKCCTTTTCCTGTTGGTGCGACGTGATCTTTGTAGATTGACTCARGAGCAGCTCCGGCGTCTGGYAAAAATWGGATTGGATCAAATTTTGGTGGATCTGTCCGCTCACCACCGCYGTGCGGAGCCAGTGTAAATACTCTCATTGATTATAATGTATTTGATGCTGAGGTCGGGCCGCAGCGGAGCRGAGACRCATGTAGTGTAAACTGGGGATCAGCGTTGTCTGTTTACTTAGAGCAGAGGTCTCAACACCGCAGTGGCCTGCGGAGCATATGCTTAAAATAGCACTCATCATCAGTCTTTCCATATATTTTGTAAAATATTTATTCACCAATTTTTTTCAATGGAACATAATGTTGAATTAAATTTAATATTTCTTTTTTATACTGGTGTTAAAAGAATAGCTGACAAATTACTACATTTATTTGAAAATAGTGTTTTTTGCCTTTGATGATAGAGGCACAGAACAGTGATAATTTTGCTTCAGATTCTTTAACACCTGATTACAGAAACCATTGTGTTTTATGTGAACTGGTGGATTTATTGTTATCTGCACTGATAGTACTTCACTTTTCACTCCTTATGCTTTGTATATTTACATGCCATTATTTTTACTTTTCATTTTCCTTTTTCTTAGAAGATATTTGTAGTCAATTGCTTAGTGCTCATTTGTGTATTTGTCYTGGGCTCTCATCCTCTAACCCAAATTCAATTTGTTTTTCACCCTTGGCAGAACAGATAATTAGGCTGCATGCATTTTTTAATGATTTTGAGTGTGTTTCATTTCACCTCCTATGGCGGGCAGCGCATTCAGGATAAGCACACTGCGTGGGGACCATCAATGCTTAAGGCTCATGACGAACAGTCTGGACACCTTTGACCTGTAACTTTTTGCCTTGCTTAGGTCACGTCTCACCTGTCCAATCTTTTCCAGCAGTATATCTGTCTCTATAGGCCCTGTCATTGTAGCTGTCCCTCTGTGTGTGTGTGTGTGCATGTGTGTTTGCCTGTGTGTACATGTGACCACTCTCAGGTCCCAAAGAGCCAGTAAAGGCAGTGTGGTGGAACCGTTCCTCAGCTTGGACACATTTGGCACAAGTCATTAAATCTGTGGCAGTGATAGGGTGACAAAACGGAGAGTGCATTTCCATGTACATCAAGCCACTGAATCAGTGAACAACCAGGTTTTAATATTCAGACTCAAATTTGCAATTAAAAATGCCCATCTTTTATTACAGATATCTAAAGACTTCTGTCAAGTTGTTAGCAAAATAAAAACAAGTACAGAGACCAAACAAACCCAGGTGATTTAGTCAAAGCTACATTTGTCAGTTCTGCAGAAAGAACAGGCTGATTTACCCTAAGTTTAAGAGAATATGATGATATTTATTACATATATTTTTATTAAAAATGGTTAAGTTAAAAATAAGGTTCACATTGTAATTGAAAACTTCTTCAGAATGTAGTAAATAGGTCGAGGGTTGCTGATTCTAATGGCATAAGAAAGATTTAAAAAATTAATATTCTCATTTTCAAATTTGTTGTACCTTCTATTGTGGACTGTTGTGAACTAAACTTACCAGCTGGCACAAGATCTAACAAATACGATGTGAAGGACGTGGTACCACTCAGTGACAGGAAAAAAAACAAAAAACAAAAAACAAACAAAAAAAAAGCCACACCCTTAACAAATAAAACAAAATCATTTGGGGACACAAATCCATTTAAAAGCTTTGTCATTGGATAAAAAAAAACAAAGACATTTGTTAGAATAAATCATATCATCATGCCCCCTTTTTTTAGTGTTTTGTCACTCTTCTAATAAATGAGACATTTATGTCTTTTTGGCATATTTTTTTAAAAAGATACTGAACACTTATCAGCTTCAACTTACCTGAACCATCGTCAGCCAAATAAAGGTCTCTGGCATGCAGGACAGTGTCCAACATGGATTCAAACAGCAAGAAGTAACCCTGAGAAATAAAGAAATGTACGTTACTATCACAATATTAAAAAGGGTTTTATTAACACAAGACAAATGCAGCTCATCTTTCAGACTCATTTGATAAGTTCAAGGCAGGTGAATAAAAGACTTGAATRTAACTATGGGATGGTAATTTTTTTTAAAATTTCTTTTGAATTTAGCAAAAACCTTAATTATCAATGGGTTTGAATTAAGTGCTGAGCCCACAAGGTCTGGAACTAAGCATTCAAAAGTTTGACCCCAGGCTGACCTTTTGCTCTGCTCCAGTAGACAGCACATTGACCGTGTTATTATTCCATTAATGCTGAAATTGAGTTTTGTCCACATTTTGTAGGCTTCAACCTGAGTGGCAGATTTTGCTGACAAATGGCTTTTTCTGACAAAAGCCCCTCCAGCATACGAATCAACCAATCAGACAAGAACTTGCTTCCAAGCTCAGCCCTTCATTATGCTCTTTTCGAGCACAACATTTGGGCGTGTTCAAACATATGGGAGGGTATATCTCCATCTGGGACATGAAGGCGGAACAGAATCAATGTACATGTGACTGTAACTGATGGCTATCAGTCCATCTATTACAATGTTTTTATTATTGTGAATTACTAGAGATTGTCAGCCTAAATGCGAATTTCTGACAAAAATCTAATGTTAGGCAGTTTACTGAAAGGAAAATAGCTCACTACCACTAAACTATAGAGAGGAATCCATCTAAGCAAGATGTTTACAGCTCAATAGAGAGAGTAGATTGAATTTGTAGCATGAGCTCAACAGCCTGATAGAAAAGAAAAGAATAACTCAAGTGATATTTAAGAATCTAATATCTCTCTACTTTCTTTTCTGTGGAGGGAAAGAAGGACAACAAGAGGTGAGGGCCAGGATAGTAGATAAAAACTCATTGAGGGGAGGGGGGAGGGTGTGTGTGTGTGTGTGTGTGCGATTAAAGACAAAGTGGAGAGGAAGAAGAGAGAAACAGTGAGGGAATGCAGTCAGAAGCACAACAGTAACTCACTGAGATAAGAGTTTATTATTCAAATAAAGACAATGTTTTACCAGAGAGAGAAGAACACAGCAAGGCAAACAGAAGAAACAGCTTTGATCTATAACTCCAAATCCAAAATCGTAACCATCCCTGTCATGGGCCAGAGCTGATAATGATGACAGTGATGAAGCAGATAAAACCAGTGCATCCTCTGCAAAGTTATAAAGAGAAATATTCTACTTGTTTATTAGCACTGGACCAGTCCCAAACCAAGTCAGGCCCACTGACGGGCCGCTGCTGAATGTTGAGGTCCAGTCAATGTCCTTAGCAGCTGAGCGAATTGTTTTTAAAACCTTCACACAGTCTTGTAATTTAGAGCCCAATTTCACGGGACACTGGTTCATGAAGGAAAGGGGATAAAAGAGATGCCTGAAAGCAGAGTCACACCTTACCCCCCCCACCCCCACCCCCAATCGACAATGCTCCAGGAATACTGCCTGGTTCTCCTCTTCCAATCTACCCTGCATGTCCTCCAGGTGACATGCATACCACTAAACATTAAGTTACACACATGCAAAGTCAGCTAAACGTGAACAAAACTGAAACAAGATCATCTGTACTAAAGATTGTTCTGTCACTCTGAAGACCAAACTATTATTGCTCATGAATAATAACAATAATAAGAATGAATGGAATGGGAATGTTCCGCCATCACATCCTTCAGGAAGGAGATGGGTTCTGGGTTCCCAAGATAAATGTGTTTTGGTGCAAACAGAGTCTCAATATACACAATGGGCCTCATGCAAGAACCGTTCGTACACACGGATTTGTTCTTAAATTGTGCGTACGAGTGATTTAGGAGAATTTGTGCCATTCACCAATGTTTTCATATTCTAAGATTTTTTTCAGATACGAACAAAATTTACTAGTGGTCCAGACCTGTCGTATATTTTATGAGCAGTCAGTCTGCTGTTATCCAGACGGGTTTTCTTCATTAATAACCTTATATTTCGTTAGTTTGAAGATATTTTGAGTTGAAAATAAATCACACTCCATAATTATGTTGACAATAGGCTATTCTGCTTGAATTAGAGTTATAATTTTARATGTAATAATTTAGACTAACAATATAAATTGTCCGTCTGGCCAGCTTATCCGCTATCGGGTGCGGGGGCAGCAGCAGAAAGACCCCCTCTCCCCAGCGACACCTTCCAGCTCGTCCTGGGGGACTCCGAGACGTTCCCAGGCCTGAGGGGATACATAATCCCTCCAGTGAGTCCCGGGTTTTCTCCAAAGTGCCAGACTTATTTTGAAAACATTTTAAAATGCTTATTTCAGAACCGCAACTGAGACCACCTGCGACTGTGCGCGGGAGGGGTGGGGGGTACGGTGCGCAGTGCTGTGTCTTCTGAATAAATGAAAATGATTTAACACAGTTGTTTATAC
>NW_013952599.1:131134-160408 GCF_001266775.1 Austrofundulus limnaeus
ACGTGACATGTTCATACGAACCCTTTGTATGAACAAAAGTAAGAGAAATTTAGGATAAGAATACGAACATGTTCTTGCATGAGGCCCAATGAAACAAGATCTACACTGCCATAAACTGAATTGCTACTTAACAAGGAAAAAGCCATTACGTACTTCCAAAGCAACACGAAAAACAGATTAACGTACAGATGCATCCTGAGGTTGCAGGTTTAAGCCCAGGTTGCACCAGGAAGAGCATCTTGTGTAAAATAATTGCTAAATCATTTATGTGAGTTTTCTGGCTGTGGTGACCCCTGTGGAAGGGAGCAGCCAAAAGAAAAAATACAACAACTGTTAAAAAAATGCACACATAAACATAAAAACCTTAATTTTTGGAAACATGTCCTATGGTCTGATGAAACTAAAATTAATGACCATCTACACTTGGAGGAAAAAGGGGGAAATTTGTAAGCCTGAAAACACCATCCCAAATATTAAATGTTTAGAGTGGAAGCATCGTATTGCAGGATTATTTTGCTTCAGGAGGGACTGATGCACTTAACCAAATAGATGGCATCATGAGGAAAGAACATGTGAAAATACTGAAGCAACATCTCATGACATCAGCTAGGAAGTCAAGGCTTGGATGCAAATGGGTCTTCCAAATGTTCAATGATTAAGCGTACTGACAAACTAGCCTCAAAGTGGCCAAATGACAAAGTCAATGTCTTGTAGTGACCATCACAAAGCCCTGATCTCATACCACAGAAAATCTTTGGGCAGAGCTAAAAATGTGTAAGCAAACAAGTTGGCCTACAAACCTTAACTTGTTACCGAAACATGTTTTGATAAAGCAATATTCAACATACGCACTTTTTCAAAYATGATGGGATCTGTTGAAATATAATCTCCAACCATTTCCTCTAGCCAGTGTGATTTTTAGAACTGGGCCTTTGGGACTTTAGCCTTGGATGTTTTCCGTCATTTAAATTCTCCTGTGCAGAAGTCAATATACAGCTCCAGAGCTTGAGATAGAGAAATTTACAGCTTTAATACAATTTTAAACATGTTCAAATAACAGTCAATGGTCTTCAAACTCATCTCAAACCTTCCTTAATTACTGRAAATTTCTAAAGTGTCCTTTAGTGGATTAAACCATAAGCGTGGGGGTGCATGCAAAGGTGGGTATAAAGACAACCAAGATGGATAAAATGTGTGCAAAGGTGAGCACTAAAACAATGTGGTCAGCCTAGAATACATTTTTGTAAGCTGTGCGCAAAAAGTTTCATTTTCAAAAACTGGCCAATTGAAAATCAGCTACTTGGTCACCCATCACTTGGTTGCAAACATGAGACTGCAACAAAACATTTGCCCATTTCCCCCCACATTTTAAGCTACAAACCAGTATGAAATAGTTGCAGTMCAGCAAGATACCACCTTAAAATGACTTTCAAAAGTTCCCTTTACACTTTCAGCACTGTTTTGTAACTCCTTATCTTGATATGTCTGCTACAGCGAATGTTAGTTCATCAAAACTACCCAGACATTAGTGATCCAAGAGATTAACAAAATGCACAAACAGTGCAAAACAAAATATAAACTTAATTTTAAAGTTGAGCTTTTTTAACATTTTGGTAAAAAAATAAAAATAAATCTGTCATATTTTTTTCTTTATTCACTATACTAATAGATCAGTATCAGTAGATCAAATTTGGTTTTACTAATTTAAAATATTCTGTTGTCTATCCAGCTAAGTGACACACAAGTAAAGATTTTAGTGTGAGGTAACTGCTCCCTTGGCAGAACATAGTATGTAAAAAGACTAATGAAACCCTAATGACAATAGACTGCTGTAGCTTACACACATTAACAAAATTAGCATATAAAACACATTCCCAAGAGGATGCTAACATGTACATGCACATTGGAACTATACAAAGAAATATACCTAGAAAGACACAAAAAGTGCATATGCACTTACATTTCTACCTTTTCCGCAGTTTGTTTTAGTTTGATTATGGTACTTATTTAACATATGTTAGAAACCTAAAAGTTCTAGTTACAGTAGAGATGCTTCAGTGTCATTAGCAGTTAGGAGATGAGCGGGGGAAAATACTTGATCTGCAGATTTTGTTTCCATCACCCCTTGGGACCAAATGGCTGTCAATGATCAAAATCTACATCAGTGCTTCACACTTCCCTCCACCTTTGATTGCCTCCCCTCTCCACTTCTGCATTCAAGACCCATCCACCTCAATTACAGCAGATAATCATCACTTACAATCCCGAGACATTGAGAAACATCTAAGGAGCTGAAAAACACCCGTGAATATGTTTATGTCTAGATGGACATGTGCGTCGGGAACCACAGATCTGGGAGGGTAGGAAATTGTTTCATGCTTCAGTGAATACTGACAGAAGTGGCTCAACCTTTAAGAGCTTCTTTCATGTTAGTTCCACATTCACACTTCACCACATTAGCACAATCACATTACACACATCCCTGTAATAGATTTTGTTATGCTAATTCTTGGTGAATGTACGTGTGTTCCAGTATCAGCATAATTTACATAAAAATGGGCAAATCAGAGTTAGATGAGAAAGATAATGTACAACAGTACACTCCTTGTAAAGAAAAACAATCAGCACCAAATTAATGAAAGCACAACAAAAGAAACAAGTATTAGGATTATTATTTGAGATCGACTGATACAGGTTTTTAAAGGCCTAAACCGATTATTTTGTCATCGGTCTAACCGATAAGCCGATACTTGCAGCCATTTTTTAGGGGCAATTTCTCAAAGTCAATACTCCTTTTTTCCCCTCCATTAACACAATAAAAATAATGATAAAAAATGTTACACAATTCTCAATTTTAACAAAAAAGAAACATTTATTAACTAAGCCTTGTCTGGTGTAGGCTGAGAAAAGTGCTGCCACACAGGATTTCATTTTTCAGCCAATTCTTAGAAAAAAAGAGAAAAAAAGAAAGAAAAAACATATTCAAGTTTTTTTAATCTAATGATATATCTTTTTTGTTTGTTTTTTTATATTAATCAGATCAATAACTTTTATACATAAAACAACTGACCATGTTTTAATATCCCAGCAAATATTTATGCAAAAACAGCTTTCTGCCTAAAAGAAACTCTCTGAGGAACACACAGAAAGGGAGAGGGACACACATACATCTTGCTATCTTTGTAAGGAGTATACGCACACACACACACACACACACACACGCACACGCACGCACGCACACACGCACACACACACACACACACACACACACAGCGCTTACAGTCTCGCTTTGCGCTAGTCTTTCCTACTGGGCAAAAATTGCATTTAAATCAGCTGATGTGAACAACAAGMTTTAGATCACAGTTTGCAAATGTACTCCAAAGAAAATGTGTAATGACTCTAATAATGCGCTCAGAGCAAATGTGATATGAGCGTGGCAGTGGCATCTGATTTACATATGTCTATGGTGGATGGCAACACTTTACTTRCTCTTAATAAATGTAACAGAGAGAAAAGACAGACAGCTTTTTTTAATTTTATTTCAGAGGGTAGAATAAGAGAGGTGTTCTTCTATGCCCCCTGGTTTCACCACCATTTAAAAAAGTTATTTTTATTAGTTTTAAAAATAATATTAAAAAATACCTTAAATCTACCCAATGTTGCAATAATTGAATTGCACTGGTTAATTGATATTAAAGTTGTTTCTGGTTGTGTAGGTTGGAGGGTGGGGTGGAGATGGGCAAGATTTTATGTTTCTAGAGTGGGGAGTATTATGTGTTTTTTAATTGCAAATTTTTAATTGCAAGGTGTTTTATGTATTTTTAATTGCAAAATGTTTTATTTTATTTTATTTTATGTTTTTTTTCCCCTCTCTTACTTCTATTTTATTGTTGGATGTTGTTTTGTTTTTACTGTTTGATAGGACTACAGATGTAAATTAGCCTTGGGCTAAATCTGGTGCAATGCATCAAATTATGTTTTAACTGCACACTGTCCCGAATAAGATCATTCATTCATTCATTCATTCATTCATTCATTCAAAAAACAAACAAACAAACAAACAAACAAACAAACAACAACAACGTTGACAGGCTAATTTCAATGGCAGAGTGAAAGTGAAAAAAAAAAAAAAATGGTGCTTCCGTTCTTAAAAGATTGAACAGGCCGCTGTTCTCTGGCCCTCATATTCTGATACAGAGGGCAGATACAGCTATACTAGCCAGTGAAAATATTTTAAAAGTTAAAAACTCACCCTTGTCATTGTTGGCACTCAGTCTTACAACATTATCAGCCACCCTCTCCCAGGGAGGAAGCAGCAATATATGCGCTCGCGTGATCCAAGGCATGGATCAGCCGAACGCACAAACRAATCGGCCGATACTGATACAAGGAAAAAACGCAAATATTGGCCAAAAATATCGGCTTGCGTATCAGTCGACTTATAATTATTATGGTAATGACAGTAGAGTAGGGCTTAAAGTACAATTAAATAAATAAATAAATAAAAATATCAAGCCTTTGCTTGGTGACTAGTCTGTGAGGCCATCACTTTGGGTGCTGTGCTGAGTGTTTAGTGGTGCCTGTTGCCATAAACTTTACCATCAACCTCACTCACCGCTTCTTGAGCTGCTACAGGCAGAAACTCTAAAGAAACAAAAAAATCTAAGAAGTTTGTAACTCTGAGCAACACTGAGGCACCTGCTGTCTGTGATTTGTGTTTATTCTTTAACTTGTTTGAACTCTCTTTATGTTCTAACAAGGCTTTATTGTTTTAACAATGACTAATTGTGTTGGCCTTTAGTGCTGTTAGAATTTCAGCTTGTTTTGCTGCAGATCTACAACTGACCAACAAGAGCACAAGAAACACCCATCACAACCGACACAAAAGTTACTGACTAACAGTGAATATTTTAAAAATTGACATTACGGGGAAGGGAAGATATACACAAAATTGCAGTATATGAAGTTGTTTCATTATAAAGCAATTATGTTGTTGTAGCTTAAACTTTTTCTGCCTTGGTATTGAAGGAAYTCTGCATGTTTTCTTGCTTCAACACATCTGATTCAAATCTGTAGGTTATTAACAGGCTTCTGTTAATTTTGAGCTGCTTAGGTAATTCAGCTAGGCTTGGAAGCAATAAAGGGGTGCTTTGAGAAAAATAGATTGGGAACCACTGCTTTAAAGCTTGCAGGAACTGAAATAACCAAGAACCAGCTAAACAAAGACCATTAAAAGGTTTGTAAAACAAGGTGGACGTAAACCACTTCAGGAATATTTGAAGGTCTTGGGGCAGCGAGAATAGCCAATCAGTCTTCATTAAACTAGACAGATCTGTGACACTCTAACTAGGATTGTGTAGATGCATTTATTTATTGCACAAGTTTCTGAATGAAGGTTTTGGTGTGTGAGACTGACAGTCAATCAGACTGAAGAACAGGATGACTGATGACTGCCACACTCTTCTCAGGCAGGTAAAGCTCTCAGAACAGATAATGAGGCTAAAGAAGAAAGTTATTATTTGACTTCAGAACATTCCCACATATACATGTTGAGACCAGTGTTTGTGGTATGTATCCATATATTCAGCAATCTAAAATAAAATGCTCATCTCAAGGTACAAATCTAATCAGCAAAGTTTTTCTTCAGGGTTATTTTCATACTTAAATACGTTTAACCACACACACTGTTGCTAAAGACCAATTTAGCATTCTAAGACCATTTTCATGGTGAGTTACCACATGCCAAAACAAGCCCTGAATTCAGGGACACAGATTCACTCATGTGCATAAACTGCACAAAACAGATGATTGTCATTTCAGAATCAACAGTGCGTAATCCCAAATCAGTTTTTGTCCATATTGATGTACTTTCAGTGCAGCTGTAGAGGCAGAATTTAACTTAATAAGATGCTAAGTTAAAATTTTCCACTTGGAGTCCAATTTTCATAACCAGACAGGCATATAAAAAGCAAAAATAAAACTTTTATTTTTTTAATAACCAAAAATGGTAAAGCTGTTCTGTAATGTAGTGTTGCCTACTTATTCTGAATTAAAAACTGAAATAAAGTAGGTTGAAATTTTAAAACACTGAATAAAACTGGCTTCTGAAGCAGGGTTTCTGGGTTCTGGCAGTGGGCTGGGTTTCTGCATTGTCGACTGTAGCGGGGAAGAAACTCCATGCAGTGATGTATGTTGCAGCGGGAGGGGTTTCCCAGGAGTTCGGCGCGGGGTGTCTCTGGGGCTATGACAGGTCTGTGTGAAAACGAAAGCTGAACAACCACGTGAACGCGCGTTGACCGGTCGGCGTCGGAGTGAATATGTTTCCAGCTTTAGACTGTTGAGGGAAAAACTGATAACATTTCCTCCCTAGTGCTGTCTTTACTTGCTCTACCATTCATGTTGGTATTTGTAATAACACGGCTGAATCTGAGAGGAGCTTCTCAACACTGAAGATAATCCAGACTTTCCTCAGGTACACAACATCACATCTCACTGCACTGACCATGCTCTATAGACAAGAATAAGGTTAAAATATCCCCGAGTTTAACCGGAGTCATGAAGAGATTTGCTTCTCAATTACAGAAGAGCAAACTTTATGGACTAAAAATAAAACACTACATRACATTGTAATGCTGTTTTATTATTTTCATTTATTTAATAAATGCACTGCCGTTAAGCAACTTAGTACATGTGTGATTACTTTTTGAGATATGTCTATTTTGGAGTTTTAGCCCCCCCCAGGGAGAAAAATCCACTAGCCGCCACTGTCAGAGACATAACACCTGGACTATCCATTCTGTGTTTTGTCAAGATATTTGGATACCCTTCCTGAGCCTGGTTTTGCTGGATGATTCTTCCTTTTAAAACAAAGTACTGATTTGTTATTCTGTCCACTGTCACTAATGTGCTGCTCAGGATGGGAGATTTTAACAAAATGAAGAATCAACACAATCTGCTGGCTTATTAAGATAGATAGCTTTAAGTAAATAGCATTTTATCAAGTGCACGAATATTTATTACAATGAGATGAGATTAATTTAGTTGCTAAGTGGTGTAAATCTAAAAAAAAATCTTTACAGTAATTGTAAATAAACTGAACTGAATCAGAAAACAAATTTTATTGTTTTGTGGTTTTCACACCATTTTCTTGCCACAACATGTTACAGATTTTACTATGCCTTTAGTAGTAAACACACGCTGTTTAAATCAACTATCGTGTCATTTCATCAGTCATCGTCTGTGATTGATCTTGAAGCAATAGTCTTAATTTGGCCTATGAGAGACTCTGCTTTCCTCCTTTCTGACACCACCACACTCTTATCTTTTATGAACTGAACTGTTTGTTTTTGGCTTGCTGAAAAAGAGGACAGATCAATGTTGTGAGTTATGAAATGACAGAGGAGCTGCTGAAGGTAGTCTCACCAGTAGACAGACACTCATCTTCTTGCTCCCCCCCACTCCACCACCACAAGCACACCACATTCATCAACCATTGCTGTCGATTAGCCCTGTAACCACTGCTTGTCTGCTCCCTCATACAACTCCCACAGCTGAACTTCAGTGATGGGACATGGTTTTCTTTTCAGCTTTAATTGTCAATTAACAGAAGACTACAAAATTTAAAAAAAAAAAAACTATAACTGATTTGTAGCATTTAAATAAAACCCACATCTCCAATAATTATATAACTTATTCTAGCATCCGTTGCTTAAGAAAGCATTTATTTTTGTTTTGATAATTTAAAACACAAATAAATAGCTCTTCATCAGACAAACCATAAAAAGAAATAYCAGTGTTCCATAACTGTGCATTTACAGTATTGCATATTATCAATCACTGATTGCAATAAGAAAGAGAAAAGTAGCATTTGTATGAATAACTAGTAAAATTCTCATTAAGGGAATACTGTGACATTTTGAGAAATGTGGTTATTTCCTCTATTCCAAATAGTTAGGGGAGACAATCAGTCACCTCATTTAATACCTTGGAAAGCCTTATATTAATTCTTTCACCAAGATTTATGCTGAAGACACAGATATCCATTTTGATATCCAGATACCATTTTGTTTTGCCTCATTATCTACTTGCAGAAAATAAATAAAATGCCTTTACTTGTTTCAAAAGGGAGAAAGCTTTCAAAAAGGATAAGGAATTCAATACATCTTTAAAGGCAAACTAATTGAAAATGAAAGTGGCAGAAGAGATATATAGGTTGTATTATTTTTAATGGAGAACTGAAGGAATAGAATTAAACTAAATTTCACTTTTGGTAACACTAATCCATTCATTTAAAAGCTTTCTGAAATTAGCATTTTTCATTCTATGCCTTCCACCTCATATGAACAACTTCTTAGTCCAGAGAACATGCTGACAAATGAGCCTAGTTCTTGTTTTACTTATATTTTTAAGGGAGTGTTGGTTTTTGTTTTGAGACTTAATCAATGATTTTTTTCTTAATTCACAGAGCATGAATCTGCCGATCTATAATTCACCAAATTTCTAGTTTATTACCCTGTTCAGTGAATGTAGTCACAAACCATTTTTTTATTTCTTCAAGAACTACTTGGAGAAATCTTTGAAGTTTTGTTAATGTTTTATCATTTATATATTTGTAAATGTACAATAAATCCAACATATAGAAAGCAGCACTGTTGCAGAAAATACAGTTAAAAAGTCTTAATCTGACATCAAAATAAACCATTCCTATTTTATAGCAGTTATTTGTTAAATGTCCAAAGAACAAGATACTTTTTAAAGAATTGTTTACGACTTTTACAAAATCAACAGTTTACATACACTTTATATACACTTTTAAATGATTTGGGAAAGCACAGATATTGTGACTTTGGAAGCGTTAGTTGACAACATTTGGGCTAATTGTTGGAGGCTCACTTATGGATGCTTTTTAGGCACWCCTCAAACACACTGCTTCTTTATGTGACACTGTGGGAAAATCAAAAGAAAATCTGTCAAGATATCAAGAGGAGGACTGTTGACCTCAATCACTCTGCMTAATTCTGGCACTGGTAAGAAAGTGTTTCTATCCACAGTGAAACGAGTCCTGTACCAACCTGAGCTGAAATGCTAATCAACAAGTTTAAAGTTGTTACTTCAAAATAAACACAAAAAGCCAAACAAAAACCTTAATTTTGTGGAGACTTGACTTGTTATCTGTTGAAACTAAAACTGAACTGTTTGAACATAACGACCATTGGTACATTTGGAGGCAGAAGGGGGTTAGTCTAAAGGCTGGTTTATACACAAAAAAAAAGTTCCTCCGTGGACTTTTTACCCAACACAACACTRATTGTTGAGAGAAAAAACAAAACAAAACACAATATCCAGCCATCAGTATTGTTGTTTATATACTTATATGAGCTGTGGGAGGGCAGAGGGAGGAATTATGATAATTTATGGTCTGTCACATCTTCAGTCTGTTTATACTCAAGTCAGGAAAAAGACATCCAAAATAAAGCAATCACCAACCYGCTATGTCTCATGTCCTATTGAAGTACAACCCAAGCTTAAAAACACCATCCTAACTGTAGAGTATGGAGGTGGCAGAGGCATGTTTTGGGGGTGTCTTGCTGCAGGTGGGACTGGTACACTACACAAAAAAGATTTCACCATGAGAAAAGAACATTGTCACTGATGTCATGAGATGTTGCTTCACAATTTCAACATAAAGTTAAACTTGGGTGGAAATGGATAGTGACACTAACAATACCGTCAATTATTCCCTGAGACCCAATTCGGGCCACCTCTCTATGGGTCTTCTGATGGGAGTAAGAAAGTTAAGTGCCTAAGTAAGACCAGTTTTTTTTTTTCAATAAATATTGTGGTTTTGGAAGGCCAGTTAAGCTAAGCAGAAGCAGAAGTTTTAGTCATTTTGTTTTAGATTTTTCAGGGCCACACACAGGCACTGGCTAGGAGGCAGTTTTTAGATCTGAAAATAAACATTTAACTGAGAACTGAATTGGGTTTTCTGTGTATTATTGGAGGTTTCTTTCTGATTAGCAGGGAGGTTTTCCTCTCCACCGTTTGCTCAGGATGGGAGACTGTGATGAAGTGATTCAACACAATCTGCTGGTTTCTTCTTTAGATTGTTCTTTTTTATGTACAGTGCCCTGAGACTATGTATGTTGTGACTTGGCGCTATATAAATAAACTGAATTGAACTGAATTAAATTTTGAATACTTTCCTACAATAGTAAAACTGTCTCTTTAATTGTTTTATAAAGTACCTTTAATTTATCTTATATTATGACAAGAGATTAAAAGTGAGATCATCACACCCYCTAAAGTAACATGACAAGGATTTAAGACAGTCATGAAAGTAACTTGAATACAGTTCCAAGAGACTGGCGAGAAAGACTTAGACAACAGTCAATTTTCTTGTTCAAACGAACAGATCGAAGCTCAGCTTTTACAGTCTTAGCCATTCTGAGAAATGTCTTCCATTGCTGCCCTGATGAGAAGTGACTGGGGAATTCTTAGATTTATTAGCACTCTGTGAGCCAGTGTCATCAGAGATTACGCCCCCTATCCTTCACTTTTCCACCGGCATGTCAGCCACCGAATTTCAATTTCCCCAGCAAGAGGATGGGAAGGCTCTGKCTGACGACCTGTGCTTGTGACCCTGGAGTATCACGATGAATGGGAGGTGGAGGAGGGACAGATATGGGATGCTCATGAATTAGAGATGACTTCAGTGGTGCATTCAACTTTGGCCGTCCTGCCTGTATCACCATAGAGAATCTCCCTGATAAATGGCCATCAAGGAGAAGGAAGACTGCCCTTCTGGTTAGATATTCAGAGGAGCTTATGTTTGAATTCAACTCTTTTTCAAGTGATTCCATTTTCAAAGCATGCAGCACTTCCACTAGCACTTCAGAGTGAATGCACATCTACAATGAGTTTGGATGTTTCCCAAGATATTGTCACACAAGTAAAAAAATACAGAACACAGTATACAACATCAAATGGATGTTATTTTAAATATTATATTTATTAATAACATTTTTTTCATATACAAAGGATAAATTATAATGATATGGCATATTTTAGCTTGGTCAGGTTTCTGTTACTGAGCTGGTCAGATAAAGCAAACCTGAACTCTGATTCCGAAAGAAAGGGTCATTAGGAGTTCAGTCAATTTTTACAATAAAACAACATGTGTAGGCTCTGGAGCATACATCGTAATTACTGTGCATAGCAATAACTGGTGGCACCAGGATTTGAACTAAAGTGAATGACAGGCAGGGGCGTCCCTAGGTTTTAAGGACAAGGGGGGCTTAGCCCCTAGGAGACGCACAGAATTTTTATATATTTGGTATATTATATATTTATATTGTGAATATATATATACATACAGTACATGACCAAATGTTTGGACACAACTTCTCATTCAAAGGGTTTTCTTTATTTTCTTGACTATGAAAACTGTAGATTCACACTGAAGGCATCAAAACTATGAATTAACACGTGGAATTATATACTTAACAAAAAATAGTGAAACAACTGAAAATATGTCTTGTATTCTAGGTTCTTCAAAGTAGTCAACTTTTGCTTTGATTACTGCTTCGCATACTCTTGGCATTCTCTTGATGAGCTTCAAGAGGTAGTCACCTGAAATGGTTTTCACTTCAGAGGTGTGAAGTGAAAACATAACTGAAAATATATGCTTTCTCCTGAGACCCAGAAGAACCAATTTCAGATACTTGGAATGTAACTGTGGTGAAACAGATTAAGTGTAACAGCGGCCTGCCATACATGTGAGCTTCCTCATCCTGCTGAAATGATCTGCTGCGCTCACAGAGAAGAACTCGACTGTTTAGAAAGGTGGACTGCTAATCACCTCTAATCACAATGTTATTTCAGAAGGTGACATATTTCAGTATAAAATGGCTCTATGCATTAGGGATGTAACGATTCACTCATGCCCCGATTTGATTATCAATTTTAAGTTCACGGTTACGATTATTTACAATTTCTTTTTCAACCAAATGATTCATAGCCATTTTCTAAACAAATGTTTCTTTTGTAGCATCAGCATTTTTATCCTTGTATCAAACTGACACTGTCTGTTGTCTTAGAAACAAAACATAACTTGAAATAAATAAAAGTCATCACAAATTCTTACATGACCAAAAGTTATATTGAAAGACATAAAACTGACATTAGAGCAAATTGTTTAGATATTTCTACTAATTTTAGTCACAATCTTATATATATGAGTGGACCATGAAAGTTGATCAATTACTATTCCCAGCAGTTTGGCCTCTTTAACTTGGTTGTTTATTTACATAAATATCTAACACTTGAGTTAGTGTAACAGAATGTTTAGAGACCACTACCATACACTTTGTATTTGACAGACTTTTAACTTGTTCTCTTTCACATGTCCATAAACTCAATAAGCATTAGGAAATGTAATTTTAGATTGAACATATATCAGAGTCTTACATATAAGAACCTATAAAGAGATATGAAAGACATTCTAAGCACAAGTTTGACAAAGTCACCAAACTGCCATTGTACTTTTTAGTATTAAATATGTACTTACCATCCATTCTGATATGATGATGTCAACTTTCTCTACAGGGAGTTTTATGTCCTCAATACGGCCTTTGATCAAAATGATAAYGTCCTCCAGATGATTGGACCTGTGAGAGAAATAATAAAATGTAAAAACTTGTCTTTAAGCACTAAATTTTATAAACAAGTTGTCAAGGAACGAGCAATGACAAAATACAGTGCCCTCAAATACTAACAGAACAGAAAAGGCAATTCTTCTGTTTTTGCTGTCCATTTGAAAACATTAAAAATCAAAGTGAGACTAGAGATCAGAATTTCAATTTTATCTCCAGATGTATATCAACAGCTGTTCCACAGTTTCAAAGATWGTCTTGTTTGAGAAAGAATCCTACATTTCAGGTGAGCACAAGTTTAAYAAAAGTTACACTTAACACACAGATTAGGTTATTTTTGCAATAACTAAATAGAGTCTAGAAAACAATGACATGGTCAAACAGTTGAATAATTCAAGATTTTTTTTTCTTTTTCTTTCTACTTTGTCTCCCAATAAACTCATTTTAGTTTGAATTTTAGATAATTTACTAGCAAAATAATGAATAATACCCAAATCAGTTGGCTTGTGTTTTAATTTAAACTGAAAGACAACATATTTCCATAGCTTTCTGTATTCATTTTACAGCTACTGTCATGTCTTGTATCATCAATAAAAATGAATGAGCCACTTCCAGAAGGCGATGCCATGTCATCACCATCATGACTCAGATGGGCTTCTCTGTTTCTCTACACATTAGCCTTTTCWTTACTTTGTTAAAACTAAATCCATTCAACGGTGTCTTAAAACATATGAGCCATTTCTATTTACCTTTTAACCAGTTCCAGTTTTACCTTTATAGTAGGGCTGCACGATATCAGGAAAACCTGCGATGTGCGATAACAGTGCTTAATATTGCAATGACGATATGACTTGAGATAAATGAACAAATATCTGAACTGGTGTCACTTTGGTACTTATGTCCCAAATGTCTTCAGTTAAAGTTATTTGTGGGAGCTGAAAGTTGTTTTGTCCATCACCGATTTCTGATGTTTTCCTGGCGGCACCTGTTTTTCTGACCAGCATAAGGGCCACAGTGGTAGGAAGAGAACAAGTTGTTCTGGGTAACGGTTCCCACACTTTACAGCTCCTGTCATGCACAATATAAATGGCAGATATGTATTTGAGACATAGGCTGTGTCCAAAACGGCAGGACGRGTCCTCCGAAGGTCGAATTCGTCGGCCGCATACGTCACAGCGCCGCGACGAAGGACGTCCAAAACGGAAGACTCCTCCGATGCGTCCGACAAATACGTCCTTCTTTTCCCCCGAATCGAAGGACAGGTCTGATGGAGCCTTCCCTGCCCAGCATATTCCATAATGCAATGCGGCCCGACCGGAGATTTTTTTAAGCTAGTAATGGCGGACGAAGCGAGAGAAAAGAACACGTTTTAAATAAAAATATGGTGATATAATAATTTAAAAAAATTAGCGGTTGTAATTCTAATACTTTTATCATTTGTATGGACATGTTTTTAAATATTATTTTTTCGTCATAAAAAACGCGAAATAAACATGAACCTACAGCGGGTCAATTAGTTCTTCAAATGATACTTTTAAGTTAATTTTATAGTTTTGTGATATTAATAATGCTAATGAATTGATATTTTTCTAGGTTTGATTTAAGTTTGCTTGTTTAGCGTCGTCACAGTTGCTAGGTGACATGACGTATGCTGGGGTAAGGAGGGGAGGCTAGACCGTCCAAATCCACAGCCTCTTTTTTTCCGGTCTTCCCGGTCTACCAAGGACCCGGCCCRCCGAGACCGGGGAGTCTGGGTCCTCCGGAGGACCCGGCCTGTCGTTTTGGACAGAGCTATATAAAATGTGGAGTATATTATAATATAATTATATATTATATTAAGACAATTTACCATTGGATCAATAAAAAAACAATTTAGCTTAATAGTTATTATACTACTTTTATCCATTTGTAACTATTCTAACAATTACAGTGAAAATATCCAATAATTTACCACTTACCATATTTGCCATATTTCAGAAAAAATTGGAAAACCAGTAAGAGTTGCTAATGCTTAGGAGCAGTTTAATTACTATTAGCAAAAATAAATAAATAAATAAAAAWAAAAAAGAATTTTTCAGCATTCTGGCCTTTTAAACGTTGCAGTCAACATAATAGCTTGATTACCGAGAGGCAAACTGACAAAGACTAAAATAAAAAGAACCCCCCACCCCCAGCTTACCATCTTGAACCAAGATTTGATTGATATATTGGCCAATACATCAATCAAACCACTGTTGTCAATTTTCCCATTAAACTCTTTGTTAAAGAACAAGTTGTGCAAAAGTACCGTAACACTGAACAGTTGGGACAGGTGCATTCGAAAGTTTAGAAATGGGCAAATTAAGTTCACCTTTAAAGTTTATAATGCATTTTAGGTTCATCCTAAAATTTTATTCACAAGACAAATATTCATAAGTTTTTATGAGCAGTGTACTATCAATTAGATAAACAGACAATAGGTAGACACTAACTCACTGAGCAAAACAAAACAAAAATAATAATAATAATAATTTGTCTGTTTAAGATTGATGCCTTTTTTTAGGAAACTCATTTTATGATCTTTGCATGATCATAAAATGGTGCATATACAGTCTAACAACAATGTTCATTTTTTGAGACACTCTGTACAAAAGCCCTTTCACGTTACAGTTTCAAGATAAAACCACAAGATGAGCCCCTTTTTTTCCACTGCTTTTGGTTATCCACACAGGATCCAATCATGGCGGCCAAATCTTGTGACGCAAAGTTTTACATTTCACAGAACCAGAAGAGCGACAGCAGCACCTTACGTCAGAGGTTTTAGCTGCAGAMACAAATCCCAAGGAGATTTAAATATTAAAAATGTCCATACTTTTGCTCAATTTCTAAACTTTTCAACATTTCAAAAGCAGCATTTTTACTGCTGCATATTAATCCAGTCTTTTCAGACTGGAGCAGGGATTTAAAAAGGACAAAAGTCTAACTTTGAACTTTTAATACATCCAGTTCAGGTAAAGACTGTAAAATCCAAACTGCTGTTTAAATGATCCCCACTTTCAGACTAGCCAGTTTAAGTATCAATCTCTGTGAATATTCCATTATCATGACAGCTAATGTTACAGAGGACAGAACAATTACTCACAGCGGCCCAGAGAGCATTTCTGTAGCAGTGATCCTTATCTTAAACTGTCTCTCCTCTCTCAGCTGCTCCGCTATCACCTCCTCCCAGAATTCAACACCGCCACCCCCACCTCTTCACACATAACACCCCCCCACCCCTCACCCCTACCTTTCACCACAAGAAAACACTGTAATCTCATTATTGGGGTAATTTAGAGGACAATGCCAGGGCTCTGGGGAGAGAGTGTTTGTGCAGCTTGGTGGGAGAGAGAAACGGATGTTTACAAATAATTGATTTCTAATGTAAAATGTCCACCTTGTCATACAAATTAGCTTTTATATTTTACATTACAACATGCATACAAACCAAAATGTGTAGAAGTCAACATTTATATAATAAAACATTTAATTTTAACCAAAACAAATGAAAAATGATCAATTTCCCTCATCCAGTTGGTGTTAATGCCTGGTATAATGCAGAGTAGAAATACATCCAGATTTATGAATAAATCCCTACATCATTACAGATTAAATATCACTGATGTAATAAAAATATATATTGTGCTGTTCTTCACAGCTTTGTTGTCACACAGCCAAGTTTTCCCCTCTGGTAATTTATCAATTTTGACAATTTTTTAAAAGTCTTAGACATTTTTTCATTAGAAAAGTGACTGAAGGAGAGAAGTCGCGTCGAGCTTTTCATTTCAGATCAGCAGACAGAGCAAAGACAGGAGATGGATGCTCCTGCCCAGCCAATGGGAGTTACTTTAATTACAATCCTCATATTAACATCAAGAGGAAGTGATGCACACACGGACCATTATCACACACATACACATTCACAACATAACTTTAAAGTTATACACCATGCCATTATTGAATATTAAAGGGGACCAAATGCTGTATTTTTGTGCTTCAGTATATATGTGTATACAAGTGTGTAAAAGGGTGCGCTGAGAGGGAATTATAGCGTCTTTCTTTAGCTGAATCTTCGCTGTTATGTAGCCTGCATACGGGCACACACTACAACAGCAAGTCAGTGGTCTGTAAAATTAAAACATCCTTTTCTTTCAGCAAACCCCGTTGTTTTGCTTATATGACAGTCTCTTACATAACGGTAATAATAGCAGTCATAATGGCCCCTAACTCAAAAATGCATAATGGTGGGTGCAGGTAGTCGTAGGGGGAGCAGAAGCTCTGGTGGAGGTAAATGGACTCCATTGGTGAGAAGCAGCTGCTGGAAAACTAGAAACACATTGAACCAGAAATTGGACCAAGAACTATTTTACAAAGGATAATAAAGAAAGGTGGTGGTGGTGGTGGTGGGGGGATCATCTACATTCTGCTCATTTGAGTGGACATGATGTGGGCTTAGGACTGTAGGTACTGCAGGAGCGAGGGGCAAACAAGACGAAGTGCAGGTGTAAATAATATACATTATGGCTATGCGACTGACAGCAGCTCTATAAGATGTCAACCAGCTGCAAATAATAAAAGGTAGATGGAGGTCACACAAACCTCTACCTCTACATTTCAAAGAGGAGGGAAAAAAACTGTCCACTCTCTGAGATCCCAAAAGATAAAAATGATATGAATGTTGATTTTGAGCTTCTGCATCATCCCAAAGGGTATTCTGTTTACTTTAAATCCATTTACTTTATGTACAGCATGCCTTACCTGACTATGTCCATTGCCTGATAGATTATTTCTGATTGGTCCACTGCAATCACCATTTTGGCCCCGGCTTTGGCTGCAAACATGGAAAGTATGCCTGTTCCACAGCCCACATCCAGAACCACCTGCAGGACAGGAAGAGGAGGGGACAAATGCAGGTGGAAATCTGAATGCAGAGAGTTTACACCAATCTCACTCGGAATTAGACTATTTCTAATGAGAAACACTAATTTAACTCAAATACGAAAGGCATGGAGTTAATAGTGTTACTTTAGGCGTAGATCACTTTTTGAGAATAATACTAAACTCTTCAGGAAGGGCTGTGAAACATGTTTCTATTATTTCCCTGCACATGGAATTACACCTCAGGGTTCATACAAAAGTGACAAATACTGTCTCATAATTCTCGTGACTACAGGTACATAAAAATAAAAAAGAAAAATGCTGGCTTTAGAGGAAACCTGCTACAGTTCTCCTTGTCAACATTATAAACTCGGTCTGCTCAACAGAGATTACTTTTACCCTTTGCCTTTAAAGAAAGGGGAGGAAAAAAGAGAAATGTTTGAAAAAAATGAGACTAAGATTATAAAAGCTTGTAGCTATTTTTCCCCCTTTCATTTCTGTGAACCTTATCATGTATCATAAACTGCTGCTGTAATTTCAAAGACCTTTTCAGCCCTGTTTTTTTTGTGTAAAAATAAGAAGCATAATGAATGAATGAATAAAGGAAAATAATCCAGTGTGACAGCAGTACACATGTACATTTCTTAACGACATAAAAACCTGGATGACTCTTAACTTTCTGCTTCTAAACTCAGATAAGACAGAGGTTATGGTTTTTGGACCTGAACATCTTAGGGATCAACTTCGCAACCTTTCACCTCCTCTGGATGGTATTAATCTGGCCTCCAGTTCTAATGTAAAGAACCAGGACCACCTTCTTCCACCTGCGTAATATCACTAAAATTAGAAACATTTTGTCCAGAAATGATGCAGAAAAACTGACTCGTGYTTATCACGTCTAGGCTGGACTACTGTAATTCTTTATTATCTTTATTTCAGTTATCATGCTCCTCTCTTGTGGAAMCAACTTCCAGTTTCTGTCCGTGAGGCTGACACTCTGTCTACTTTGAAGATTAGACTGAAGACTTTCCTTTTTCATAAATTCTATAGTTAGACTTAGGTTTCCTGAGCTATTCCTTAGTTCTGCTGCTATAGACTTAGACTGCTTGAGGACAAACTGATCACATTTCCTCACTCTGCTGTTGTCTAATAACATGTTTTCTTTGTCTCTCTTCCAGAAGAAAATACACCTGGATCAGTCTTTCTGTGATTCTCTGCGTCTCTTTCCTGTCCCCCAGCCAGCCGGTCGAGGCAGATGGACGCCTGTCCTGAGCCTGCTTCTGCTGGAGGTTTCTTCTTGTTAATAGGGAGTTTTTCCTCTCCACTGTCACCAACGTGCTGCTCAGGATGAGAGACTGTGATGAAGTGAAAATCCAACACAATCTGCTGGTTTCATTAGATTTATTGGTTTTTGTGTACAGTGCCCTGAGACAACGTTTGTTGTGACTTGGTCCTATATAAATGAACTGAATTTAATTGAAATGAATTGAATTACAGTAGAGTCAAAAATTAGCCCAGGACAAGCAAAAAATCTCAGTGATTTAAAGGTTAAAAGTGATTAATTAAGGAAGGAGCATGCAATCATATCAGGAGTTATTTCCTATTTCTGTCTGTAAGAGACACTAGACTAGAATACAGATTAAAAAAACAAGGTTCTTCTTGAAGGCCTTGTATGAATATTTAACCTGAATATAAACTACATAACTGGCTACATAACAGAAATATAAACTACTAGGGGTGGGAATCTTTTACTCTCTCAGGATTTGATTCAAAATCAATTTTCCCTTCAAAACTGATAATGTGAGCCCATTTGTCGTGTTCCCAAAATGCCTCATCTTCATTTTGCAAACCTTGCACACCTCACTCATGTCAAACTTAAACTCTTTCAGTAAAAAGCAAAACGAGCCCAAATCTTTGCATTCAATGAAGACAGGGCCAGTTGAATCTTTCTTTCCTCCAGTTTTGTAGTTTCCTCTTTGTTTTGGTGCTTTCTGCTGTTACACCTGAATTTCCCCTCTGTGGGACAATAAAGGCTGTTTCTATTCTATTTTATTCTATTCTATTCCATTCTATTCTATTCTATTCATTCATATTCCAGGTGCAGCTGTTACACCTGAATTTCCCCTCTGTGGGACAATAAAGGCTGTTTCTATTCTATTCTATTCTATTCTATTCCATTCTATTCTATTCTATTCATTCATATTCCAGGTGCAGCTGTGTGGTGGCGTCAGGACATCCCATGTTGTTACAGAATGGAGGCTGACAGCCATTGGATTTGCTTTATTTTTTTATTTATAAAAATCGATTTTGGAACATTTTAAATCGGTTCTTAATCTTTGTAAATGAGAATAAGGATTGTGATGCAAAATGATTTTTTGGTGCACAAACTACATAATTTGGGTTTTCCAGTTTCACCTGTTTTCATCTTGGAATTCCAAATATTCCATCCCTGCACACTTCTTCCAGCTAATGTTAAAGGACTAACAAAAGGTAGCTGTGACCTTATAACCATCTAAATGTAACCATTCCTTTAGTCGTGTCTCTATTTAAAGTAACCTGCAGTAATCCTCCAGCTGTCTGTGAGGTCACAAAGCGTCACCAACACACTGCTGACACAAACAACTCCTATCTTCCTTCTCTATCGGAGATGAGACCACTGCGTCTTTTTCTTTGTTACAGTTGAAAAAAAAGACACCTTCTCTGCCAACTGAGCCTACCTGACAGGGATAATGTACATTTTCATCAACACAAGCAACCGCCTCACTCCTCCACAGTCTCATTCCAGCACTAAACCAGTAACACGTAATGAAAGACCACAGCTTCCTGATGCAGTGGGAAAACAAGCAGCAAGGAGGGGGTGGGCTGGGGGTTGTAGTGATGGGGCAGGGTGTTATGAGTTTGATAGTAAATTGCAGGTCTGTTATCAGGACTCTGCAGTCAACACTTCAAGTGCTAATAGAGAGCTGCACAGTGTTTTAAATCAGACGCCTTCACCTTGTTAATGTCTTGTCAGGAAAATGCACACACCTATTCCTGTTTAATAGCTTTTTTGCTGTACCTTAAACTGGTTAAGTCACACGTGTAAACAAATTAAAGCGTGCACACATGATTGCATTGGTTGGAACTGGCTCACCTTGTCCCTGAACACTTCAGTGTTGCTGTACATGAAGTCCCGGTAACTCTCAGTYCGCACTTTATCCTGCACAGAAAACAACACATGCACATTAACCTCAAACCATTTTTTATACAGAGAACAGCAAATCAAAAAAACTGTGGGGCAATTTTCCTGGGAATTTTATAGCAAATTATAAAATAAATCCAACTAGAAGTAATTGTGATCTTCATCTAGTGTATGGAAAATCAGAACTCACAAATAAATTTATTGTATGGGAGATTTGTGTGATTATTTGTCTGTAGAATTTGCAAAATATCTGATGAACCAACGGATGGATTTGAATTAAATTCTCCGACAACAATTGCTTTATACATTTACAACTGATTACTTTGGAAGTCACCCCCATTAAAATGAATGCCACATCCGACTGAACTTAAGAAATACATTTAGCTCTAACATGCTGTCTTGAGCCAAGTTTTAAGAYAGAGATAGAAGACAGGTCTGCCTGGAGCAACCTCTACGATGGACCTGTCTCCCAGTCATTTATACTCTTTACAGATGGATCCCTCCTGAAGGTGTCAGTAGGTGCAGGGGTGCTGATTTTGCACAACCATAGTAAGAGAGAGTAGAAATACCCACTAGGTTGTTTTGTAACTGTATCTCAAGCTGAGATACAGTATATGCAATCCACCAGTGTGTGGCATCTCGCAAAGACCTTCAGTGTACACAGAAGGAAATATTCATCCTAACAGATAGCCAAGCTGCTATTAAAGCTCTCCGAGGGCCACACTTTACGTCATTACTGGCTTGGGAGTGTGCCGAAGCAGTCAACCAACTGGGGAGAGATAACAGTGTTACTGTTAAATGGGTACCAGGACATTCTGGCATTTATGGTAACGAAAGCCTGACTACCTCGCAAAAGCTGACAGTCAGGCCCACTTCAAAGGACCAGAGCCTGTTGTAGGTACCTCAACAACAGTCTGTAGGACTGCCCTACAGGCCTGGATTAGATGTCAACACTCAATCTACTGGAGGGAGCTGACGGACTGTAGACAGGCACGGGAACTGATTRACGGCCCAAATCTAAGGTTTGGGAAAGCTCTCATCTCCCTGTCAAGGAAAACTAAGTACACTGGTTGGATTCCTAACTGGGCACAATCTCCTCAACCGCCACAAAATGGTGATGGGACTCCACGACGATGGTCTGTGTGATGCCTGTGGCATTGAATTAGAGACCTATTTGCACTACAGTACTTAGACCACTGCCTGGCTCTGAGTAGTCAAAGGAAAATAATTCTTGGAGACACATTTATGGATCCTGAGAAGCTCAGAACACTGTTTCCAACCTTGTGTCCTTCATCAGAGGGATGAGAAGGTTCGAATAAAGACCAGTGTCTTTTTGGGGAGAGCAATGGACCCACTTATGAGGCCTCCGCTCATATGGATTTTATATCCATCCCCACCAACCATAACCACAACCATAGCTCTAACCTAGCCTGGTAAAAACCAGACCCTTGTCCTACGCTTTGCTTCGTACAGAGGGTCTGGAAACTCTGCTAATGAGAAGCGATTGCTTGGAGGCGTGGACTCTGTTGAAGTTTAAAACGACTGGATATGATTTACCCAATTGCTAATGTTTGGTCGTGACATACGAAGTGCGCCAGCTCGACTGTGAAAGAAGCTAAGCTAAGAAGTTAACCAGAAATTGCGTGTGCTGTAAACAACCATCCTCTATGGGGAAGAGAGAAGTGCCGAGCTGAAMGAGGAGTGTTGCAGGCTTTGGAAGACAAATTTAATCTAATTTAGAAGTCTGGTCAACACATGGCTTTATTCACTTTCTCCGCTACCATTGCTGAACAACAGAATAAAACGGAACAGAAAATCGATGTCGTCGTTCACAACTCCTCCTCKTGTTCGCTAATGGGATTGGCTGAAATTCTACAGGAGAAATCATTGTCTTCGGGAGAAATCCATGATGGAGCAATGAAGGGAACTAGAATTGAGCAGAACTGTGTAGCAAGGCAAGGGCCAGGTTAGCGCTAACTCAGCTCAAGTTGCTAAAATTTGGTGTGTTCATAGCCAGGAGTTAATACCAGCACATACACTGAGCCATAATCACACACAATCTTTTTCTTAAACTTTGTCATTAACCGCTAGTCACCTGTGTATGCCTGTTAAAAAAATATTTCATGAACCATTCGACACATTTTAATGAAACTCCCAGAAAATGATCAATTGGTGAAACKGATTGACTTTTGGAGTATGCCGGMGACTATTTCTCTTAAAAAATGGTTACTACTCAGACAAATTTACATATACTTCCCTAAACTTTAGTGTCTTATTAGCTCAGAGTAATTTCAACATGTTTATAGATACTAATGCTCATCTATAAACGCAGGCCCAAATACATTTATAACTACTGCTTGTATTCAAGGTTGGTGTTTAACTCTGGTGTTTTGGTCCTTTACACCTGCATTTGTTGATTTTTATTATGCAAACTTCTTTCCAAATTAGTTTTATTTGTACTTTTAGAGCATWGATACAGTATAACATTAGTAGATATGAACAGTGATTAGACTAAGTTTATTTCAACAAACCAAATGTAGGCATGAACATAACTAGACTGAGCAAAACTGAGCATGTGCATTAGTAGCTGTTCCCTCTCCTCTCACAGTCATATAGGATCAACATAAAGTTATTTAAAATATTTTACAAGACATAAGTCTCCTTCCCTTTTCAGCATAAGATGATTTTGTCTAAATCTGTGGAATTAAAGATAGTGGGCAATATTCCTTCAAAGAATGCCAGGCTTTTAAATTTGTAGCATTAGCAAGGATGCAAATAATGCAATTCATTCATTTTTATTAAGAATATGAAAACACAAATTGTGGCTTACAATTTATTTGGTTTAAAAAAGGACAATTTAACAGCTGAACATTATTTATTGTACAGAAACCCATCAAGAGCATATTACTTCAAGAGAAACCTGACAAGATTTAACAGTTCGGTCAAGGCAAAACTGGGTAAACTAAAAAAAAAAAAGGAAGAAGTAGTAGTAATCTCTCTCACTGCGTCACCGGTGATGCAGTTGACTCCGACCAAAGAAAGACTTGACCGTGCTTTAGCGCAAAGTCGTCGTCACCTGCTCTCAGCTCTCCGGGAAGCTCTATGAAGTTTTCCGACTGACGCATGCTCAACGCAAAACTTAACGGCGCTTAGCACCAATCAGGATTATGTCTGAGCACTGCAGTAAGTAGAAAAGTGCAGAGGAGAGAAAGTGAGCCAACCTCCCCCCCACCTCAGTGTGCGCTGACACTTTCAGGTTTCAGTGCTTAAAGGTGTGTAAAAATTAATTTCCATGTTCTGCGGAAAGAGCAATGTTTCACATGAGAGCTCAGGACTTATTGCTGATTTGTCACTTTTGAGGAGCTGTCTTGTGCTCATTATGAATTTGTGTATAAAGATAATGATTTTCCTTTACATGCTACAATGAGATTCAACCAAGGTGCACACTGATAAGCTCAACCTCACTTTGAATATGTATTTATTTATTTATTTATTTAAAGGCAATGTCTCATAAGACTAATGAGAGCCGCAGCACTGGTCAGCGTGAGGTCATATGTGTGTGTTTTGTGCGACTCAGACCTTCAGCATCTCCTCGTGGATGCTATAATGGCCGTAAGAACTGAAGTAGGCCTCGTCCTCGTCCTCCCGGAGCTCAGCCACAGAGCCCAGGTTTCCAGATTTACTGGTTTCTGCATTCAGCACCAAATCCTGAGCCAGGAGCCTGAGAGAAAAGCAGACAGATCTGCAATTAACTTCCGCACATCCTGACATGGGACAAAAGCAGTGACCAGAAAGGGGAAAGCAGACACCGCTCTCATGCAGGACAAAGCAGTAAATGGAGGAGATGGGAGGCATTCATCTTTCTAACTCTCCTTCACATCCACCCCCCCATCTGCACTCTTTCTGTAATTTTCCCCTTTTCTCTTCCTACCTCCCATCCTCACTTTAGCCTCTCTGCTGCAGTGGAATTTTCCCTCCCCCTCCTCATTTTTTATGTTTCCTCTTCCCTTCAAACTTCTTCCATAAGGTAGCCGAGTTAATGTTTCCGTGATACAGAGATCACTGTGTCCCCCTGCTGGTCAACAGAGAGCACTGTCGAAGCAACACGCCAACATAGCAACAAAGCAAGGGCTGGGAAGCTTCAGAAAAGAAAATCACCACATCCTATACAAAGCAAGGGCTGGAAAGCTTCAGAAAAGAAAATCACCACATCCTAAACAAAATATTAAATGGACAGAAAAATAAAAATACAGACTTAAGCTTGTGTAGATCCTCCATGGCTCGGACCAGTGCCTGCTCTGCAGAAAGAACCCTCTCCTCAGTAGTTTGCGCCGACCGCAGCAGAGCGCCGTCAGACTGGGCCATGGACAACGGTTCCCCACTGTCACAGAGCTCCTCAGGGTCTGACAAAAAACAGAGGGTGGAGAGCTACAAGTACTTAGATGTATTTAAATCTCAAATAGCTGCTGTATTGATTTTTAGGCCAGTGATCATCAAATTTCTATGTACATCCAGATGTTTTAAAGAGCCAATAAAAGAAGTTATTATATCTGCAAATTATCCTGCTTTTCTGTAAAACAATAAAAATGATAGTAATCGGGGCTGTGATATGTACAGATCTTTTCTTGCTTTCATGTGCAGATCTGAAGTGAAATATATTAACTATGTCAAGAAGAGTCACATATGTGGAACAAATTTAAACGTAAAGAAAAGTCTACGTTTTGATAGTTTGGATACAGTTGAATGCAAGTGCAAAAGTTAGCCTCTACAGTGTGCAAACACTAAGAATAGAAATCAGAGGATGAAACTAATAACAGTACTTGGGTTGTGGAAACAAAGTTGCCTTTTTTGATATTAATATTCATATTAGTTGCTAAGGCTCAGCTCTGAATGACCACAGTAAAGAATAAAACGTGTTACAGTAAATAATACATCCTGTAAGCTAAAAATTTGTATAACTAAATGGGATTCAGTTCGCATTTATTTCAAACTTGATTAGGTTATCCTGATAAAGTTTAAAAAAAGTGTTTGATGATGTAATCTGTACTGTCCCAATGGCTACGTACCATTTATGTTTACTTGAAGTGCAGAAAATATATTTTGTTTCTTATGGCTGCATATTATATTTGTTACTTGATTTATTTGGAGTCTAAATAAATCAAGTATAAAACAATATAGTAAGCAGACTCTGACTATTAGACAATAGTCAAAGTCTGCTTACTATATAGTTCACATGTTTTGGTCACATAAATCACAGACATTTGAGTTAACAGTTAACATTTCTAAAATGTTTGAAACAAAATGACTACTTTTATACCTTTTTGAATATGAAAATCTTCAGACATGTTTGGTTTGAGACAATAAAACATTTTCGTAAAACAGTTTTTGAAAATCTGCATGTTTTCATTTCAACCTTACAAAGGTAAATATGGTGATTAATCATGATTAATTACAGCCCTAGTGTGTGATTAACTTGATTAAATTTTTTAAAATCGGTTGACAACCCAATTATTAATACATATATTTATACATATTTTTTCCTCTTTTTTATTTAAAGTTCTTCATTCCCCCTGGCAGCATTGTTATTTTTTGTATCATGTTTGAATGTTCAAAAAAGGTTTATTTAAAAAAACGGTCGCTGTTTTGGCAGCAATGAATTGTGGGTAATACACTTCACCGAAGTCCGTAAAAATGCAGACTTCGCGGAAGGGTGGAAATAGTACCCAWAATGGGCGGGGCGAAGGGCGGATGTGGAGAATGTGGAACACACTACGCACTCAAATCCTTCAACATGAACGTGCATTTGAAGTGCACAAGGGCGGAACGAGGGTGGGAGTGTGGGTATTGGGACAGGGCCTAACTGTGGCTCAAACATTAGCATGAGTAAACGTTAGCGCCATGCACTGATGGCTGAATGTGAGTGGATTAGACCGACACCCGCTGCCTTCTAAGCTGAGGTAAGGTCGCTAACAGTCCCTTAAAGCCAGAATGTCCAACACACAAACTCTGTGCAGCAGCTTCATGTCATCCGTTCACTAAACACTGACAATATACAGGCTATTGTTAGTGTGTTGGGTGACCATATTTTTTATTATAAATTAATACAAAAATGCTGCCACAAATATATTATCAAACTAGTTAAAGGCACATTTGGCCTAACCATTGAAAACATAGATGAAATAAGAAATATGAAACAAATAAAATCCATATAAAAACATACAGATTTTTTTTAAATAGAATTTTTGGGACAAAATTTGGCCTGGCTAACAGTATTGCAACTCCTATGTATCGTTTTGCCAAATTCTTGCCAATAAACAGCCCTATTGACAAGAATATATGAAAACCTGTTTTACAATATCTAAAAAAAACTAATCAAATTAAATTTTATGATTATATTTAAAAGATTTCATATGTTAGATTGAGTTACTGCCATTTAAACACAAACATTTTCTGTGAAGTTGGARTATGTTTGTATTTCTCTTACAGAGCTGATGACGTTCTCACAGCAGCAATATAAAAGCTCAACTCTGAAGCAGTACCTGTTTGCAGCAGTGGGTCGTCCTGAAGCACCGGYCGCAGGAAATCCTCACTCTCCCAGGGTAAAGGACCGTCAGGCAGCCCCAGCAGGCACGATGGGCTACATTTCTAAATATGCAAACAGATTTATTCTTTCCACTGTAGAAGATAAAAATTGTACTAAAAATTATTAGCATTTATAAAGAACATAAATCTTTTTAACAGCAATAAGCAAACTTGAATTTTGAGACTTAAAGTCTTTGATTTAAACTTACGGTTGATCTGATGAAGTTGATCATTTTTATGTAGCCATAGTCATCTAAACCTATAGAGAAAAAGAAAGATGCACAAACTCAGATAGAAACAAACTGTCTGCTGTGGTCAGCTGTGAGACAATCAGTGAGCACTTACTGTGCTTCTTTATTACGTTTACAATGTTGAGCTGGTGCTCAGCTGTGCAGTGCTGCAGGATGGCAGTTACAGAGTTTAATGTCCTAGACAAGAGGAAGGAAAACATGTTTATTTACTAAATCTAAAATTAGACAAAGCAGAGAGTTCCGATTTGTTTGACAGAAATTATTCAAACTAGTAAAGTAAGCAGTAATTTACATCCACAACTGAATTCTGACACACTGTATATTAGACGCAGCTAAAATGGGGGGGAACAAAGTGAGTTTTAAGTTAAGATTTTCCTAAAAATACAATTTTACAGACTTCAGGTTTGAATTCAGAAGCATTAATGAAAAATAGCTGGCTTGGTTRAACCAGACTGACAGCTCAACGTCCGTAGGGTTGGGAAAAATCGCACTGTGTGAAATTAATGTCAGAAAAACTTTCATCAATTAATATTTGCCACATTGCAATTACTGCAATTAGTGCCATATAATGATGACATGTTTTTGTGTACGACACTATCAGGTGCGCATGAGTCCACTGGTGAAACTAATGCTAATCCTACGAACTTGTTTAATCACCTGAAAAACAGTAAGAGGAAAGTCAGAAAAGGATAACACAATTATTTTTCATAAACTGTTATGCCAATTTTGCCCAACCCTACTAGAAACACAAAAAGATTATCAGAGAGATCTTAATTTGAATTTACGTTAAGTGTCACAGGTGCTGCCTTTTAACTCATCAACAAGGTAATTTTGTTAATGATGAGCTCCTGTACAATTTTCATCAGGACTATTTTAAGCAATAAAAAAACACAAGACTTAATTTAGAAGTAAAGAACTTGTCCTTTAAAACAATGAATACATAAGACTATGTGTTATAAATAATAGATATTATAGCATTATTATACACATTGTTCATATGTTTAACACTTTTAAACCTTCTAAAATGTTTCCAAAATGCCTATAAATGTTGAGGACTTTAAAGTTTTGAATGTTGAGCACAGCTAGAAGAAAAATCCCCGCCGGGATCTTACCTGTCACAGAACAGACAGGTAACTGATTGAGTGTCCTCCTCCATCCACTGCTCATCATCATCATCATCATCTGCCACATCGTCATCTCCGTCAGAAAGCGCAGGCATCCGTTCATCAGCTTCATCACCGTCTGGCAAAGTCAAACGCTCTTAAAGTTTCATGCATGAGGCACGAAGAAACACCAGGTTTACCAGCGGAACGTTATTTTTCATAACACTAGCGGCACTAACACTGGAGAAGCTAGCAGTGCTGCTGCAGGGTCGTTTTAATGCAATTAAACAAAAACTTTTCTTGACCAAATGCACATCAATAAAGATGTTAAGACACAATAGGTGTTTATACATTCCAAAGCCACAGTTTTAAAGGTTTTGTTTGTTGTTTCGACACTCACGTGGGTTTGTGTTTTCTGCCATGCCGCCGCCTTGGTTGCAGAAGACTTCCTGTTTACGCTGGGTGACGTAAAGACGGTGAGTGGGGTTGCACTTCTAGAGTTTTACCGCTAGGTGTCGTTAAAACGCTTTTCATGACATTCGCTCATGTACAAGTTCATAGTAATGCCACACACATTACGTGCTGGAAACTCTCAGGATCAGTTATTTTGT
>NW_013952599.1:160418-161608 GCF_001266775.1 Austrofundulus limnaeus
GTTTAAATGGCTTTTTTAAACAAAACATTTTTACGTTAATAAAATATAGATCAACTTAAAGAAAACTCATGGAGAAATAAAAAAGAGAAATACAAAACATTGTATTGCACTTAGCTGACTGCAGGTATTTTAAGACACAAACTAAATCAAGACAAAAAGAACTATGATTATAATGAGCTAATTGCAAATTCCTGTCGCACATTTTGCCACTAGATGTCACTGAAGTTATACATTTGTAAATGAACCCATTTTCATTTATGAAGTGGTTTTTCATTTGCTTATTACAAGTGATGAGCAAAACACTCATTTTATTGGATTTCTTCAAACCGTGCAGCCTRTTTGTCACGTCTGAGTCATCTTTCGTTGCAAATGTAAAGACTACTTTATTTTTAGAACACCGTGGAAATATGAAGATAAAAAAAACTGTGTCAAAAGAATATTTAAATTTAAACGGGGCTAAATATCACAGCTGTTAAACTAAAACCTAAAAACTTTTAATGTGCATGAACCTCTAACCTACACTTATTTAATGTCAAAGCTGAGTGGCCAGTTAACACACCTGCAGACTATTTCTGCTGATTGCAACACAGCCAGCTGTGCCAGAAACTGCTGGAGGAAGACAGAAAAATAAGTGATATTRTTATAAATATTTTTATAACAGATTCCGGAAATAACTGATAAGAAGATGACGTGTCAAAAAAATGAATATGCATATTTACCTAAAGACAAGTAGAACTATCAAGAGAAAACAATTTGGAGTCCTATGAAGATCAACCGGATTTTGAGAAGCTGTTTTTAATTTTATGTTTTATTTATTTAGCAGAGGTCTAAAAAGTAATTGAAAAAAATAACTAAGTAAAAGTAAAATTACATGAGAAAACTATGGTACTCAAATGAATATCATAAAACTGTTCACAAAAATTTGGAAAATAAAAGTAAAAGTACTTTTACACACTCTCTAAGAAATAAACTGTTGAATTTACTGAACCAAACTGGGTCAGGTTGAGTAAATTGAGTAATATATGTATGTCCTTTGCTCCTTTTACTCGAATAGGCTTAGTGGAGCCAGCTGACATGACTTTGTTGAGTAAATTCAACTCATAATTTTTTAGAGCACATAAACATCATTCATGATGAGTTCAAACATATTTAATTTTGTAAGGAGTAACTAGGAGTTACATTTTAAAGTA
>NW_013952599.1:162438-173728 GCF_001266775.1 Austrofundulus limnaeus
AACACAAAGATAAACACATGTGATATCTAAGAATGATTATCGTTGTTAGCAAATCTTGTTGTGACTTCAATCATTCTATCTGCAGATGAACAGAATGTCATGAAAACCTAGGTCATTAAAGGATGTCATGAATCACCTGCTTAAACATAAAGCATCAGTTCTAGCACAGTGACCATGATTAAACAAAGTATGGAAACTTGTTTAGCCACGAGAGGGCGCTGTTACATCAATGAGTACTTGGGGAAAAAATTATTTACTGTTTTTTAGGAAACGCTGTACAAATAGATTTTTAAAGATAAGTCTAACTAAAAAAATGAAGTGGAGAAAAAAATTAACAAATTAAAATAAACTGAGACAAAAACTATGTTAGCTGATATTTTCTGTAGACTGGATAACGTCTGTTCCAGACATCTTTATTTCTCCATGAACACACTTTAGGTTATATTTTTTGTATTGTTAAAATGCAAGTGAGTACTACCAGACACACGTAAGCAAAATGCTTTCATGACTGCATCACATATTCAGATAAATAAATATTGACGTGTGAATTAAATGTGATTTGCATCTTTAATATAACATGAATAAAATTTTTACTTGTAGCACAAAAGCGGGGCATTTAAAATACAATCATCAGATATTACCTCAGAGGCAAGTGTATACTTAATATGATATTTAAAATGTAAAAAATAAATAAATAAAACGTGATTTAGGCACAGACAGACACACACTAATATAATTTATTGAACATTTTTGAAAACAAGCTCACATCAATGTCCAACGTAGCATTCACATTAAGGCAATGGTTTAGTGTCAGAGCACAAATTATGAAAAGAAAATAAAATAAAATAAGGCTGTTGTACTTGCCAGATGAAAAAATCAAACAAAAATGATCATTAAATATGTTTTTTTTTTTGGTTTGTGTTTTCCTTTAAAAAGTCTACATTTTATAAACAATACTTTGGACATAGCCATAAATACATGAATGTTACATTTAAAGTACTGTGAAAATATTCTAAAGTGATGGCAACTGTATTCAGTATGTTACCTCTGTAAACCTGCAAAAAAAACTTGGAAAAACAAAATATGTCAGAGGAGTAAAATGTGCTCAAACATAATCTGCACATTTTATAGATGTCATCAATAACTTTAAATCTACCATTTGTCAAACAGTGACGTAAAAATTAAGCTTTTTGTGATGTGCCTGGTCATTGGTGGCATTTCATTGCTATTTAATGAATCTTATATTTATATCATTCATATATTTATTTCTTTATTTGTTTACCTCAGTGCAGTTTATTCTGATTCATTTCCCTTTACTTTTTCCCAGACTGGCAATGTCCTTGTTCTCCAGGATCTCAGTCTTGAGCTCAGGCTGAAGCACGGTGTTGGACACGATCGCTTTCGCCACCACCTGAACAGGGATGGCCATGGAAGTGGAGCAGACAGCAGAGACGGCGCCGAAGAACTTGCGAATAACCCACTCGCCAGGTCGACTCTCCTGTCTGTCCACCAACAAAACCCTGTTTGAGAAAAAGATAAAGTTAGGAATAGCTTGAAAAACTGGCCAAGACTTTTTTGTTTTGTTTTGTTTTCTTCCCATTTAATGTCAAAWGTCAGTGACTGAAAGTCAGTCAGTGAACTCAGTGGTAATGCTCAGGATAAATTTAGATAAATAACATAATTTCCTTTGAAAACTTATCTGTTTTCAGAGATATCTGAGCAAGAATTTAGCAGTGGCCAAATTGATGGGATATAATTTATTTACTTAATACCACCTTCAATATGATTATTTTTGGTATTCCTGTTTTCTGTCTATTAAAATCTACAGTATGAAGAAAATATGAACACTCACCCTGGTCTGTAAATGGAAAACCTGTCAAAACCAAGTGCCTCAATTTCTGCTTCCACTTGTCCCTAGAAAATAAAGTTCATTCAAAGTTACAAAAAAACACAGAAGATTCAAATGTGATTWAAAAAAAGGAAAAAGCATTTCAGTATAGCGTGCAAAACAGAAGGTAACAATGAAAAATAGGAGACAACAGTTCAATGCAAACTTTATTACAGCAAGTGTGCCATTACGCCAGACACCATTACATGTTTKATACCTCACCCTATTTTTTTAAACAGTTTGTCTTACTCGGTCAACACAGCACCCTCTAGTGACAAGACGTAATAACAGCAACAGAACATACACGCATTCAGTGTGTGAGTCTAAAAACACAACAGCAGGGTAGTAAAATACCTTGACTTTGAGGTAGAGGAAGTTGCTGTTTTTATCTGCTCCTCTGGAGGACTCCAGGTGGAACTGAGAGCAGCCTCCAGCCTTGGCAAGTTCAGCAGATTTCACAACATAGTCATGGTCCACTCTGACAAACCCATCCTTAAAAGAAAAAACTGTAAAGTTAAAGACAAGATGAATTTTTTTTAATATGATGGCACTTTGTTACTAATAACCTGGTGCCAAAACATWTATAATGTTTTGAAATAAACTCTTAAGTCATAATTAAGGGTGTACTGATTATTGTTTCATAAACACCATGATGATTCCCACAAAAATGTCCAGAAAAAAACAATTGGTGGGTTATAACGCCTGTGTGACTAATTACCACAAGAGCCAATTTAGTAAACAGTGATTCTTCATTCTGCTCTTAAAGAATAATAAATATTAACATATAGCTTTTTTTAGCTAAAGTTGTTTAGCTTCCTGAACAGATTGTAAAATAAAGCTGACTGTTAAAGTTTTTAAAGGTTGACCATGCAACACCTGTTTCAAACCCTTGCAGGTTCTGTAAGATAGGCTACTTTTCACAAATACTGTAATAATGTGTATATCTAATAATTTATAAATGATCTCTGGTTTGTTATGTGTCAAAACATTATTGTGATAAAATGGCATCACTCCTCACTAATGAAGGAAAACACTATTTCTGCCAAATACCTGTTAATACTATTGATTTTGGAACAAATTAAACTTTAATAATATAAAAAGTACAGTAGATATAAATGTAGTGCACTGTGAGAAGATATAAACTCATCTGTTTAGTTTTTCTGCAMTAATTAAACTTTAGTGTTATAGTTTTTAAAAGGTGATTATACTTATTTATTATTTTTCTTAATATTTAAAGTGATGGAGCAGTCTGTTTTTTTATTCATCCAGTAAAGTGCAGTTCTTTTCTTGTTCCTTAATCTAGGATTATAAAACACTTTATATGGCACTTTAGATGCAAAATGTCACAAAAGATCACCTGTTTGACATGATGACTAAAAGAAACGTTGAGAAATGCGTAAACCTGAAGTGTTTTAATCCCACTGTGAAAGAATCACTACTTGTGACTTAGGAAAAAAGTAAAGAARCATAAAACTAATAATCTGCAGGAATGTTGGGCAACTTTTATTAGCAGAGAAAAATGTAAGCTCCTCATAAAATTTGCTTTTCTCTTTTGGGTTTTTGCAATTATTCATTTTACTGTTGAATCTTTTTTTTATTCCAACTCCTAAAAGAAAATAAGCAAGACTTAAAAAAAAATGTGTTACTCGTTTTAGCATCAAATTCTTGTAAAGTCTTGGGTTATAAATCCACCGTAGTTGTTTCCTGCTCAGGGAGCCTCTTTAGCCTCTCTATAAAACCTCCTGGTACAGCTGCTCACTTCACACTGCTCTGTCAAGCTGTATGYGCTCGTCTGCTGAAATAAAGAAAAAGCTTCACACGTCTCTCCAACAGGAGTTTGCAGGGTTCCAGCTTGGCTCAGTCAAACTGTGAGCAGCAGTCTGCTGACATCAAAATCTCTTGCACACAACACCCGGGGTCACCCGCCTGGAGCTGTGGCCGGGGTGGGTCCAAAAACTGTACAAAGTCTGTAGTACAGAGTTTGAATTGAAAAAGCCTCCTAGATGGGAAGTGAAACGTGTTCAACTTTAGAATTGAAAGTCCAGTTCTTTTTTTTTTTTTTTTGATTGATCGTGACCTGGATAGGTGAGAATCTTCACCTGCATGTACAGGAACTGGAAATGGAGACACATCTGGCCAAACCTGAAGCGCTTCAAGTCACGCCCGTGGAGCAAGATCTAAAGATTAAAGGAGTGGCTCCTGACATAGAGGTAATGCCAGACACTCCTAGMTATTATTTATTCACCTTTATTTAAACAGGGAAATCTCATTCATATCACTGCTCTCTTTTACAAAGGTCTGAACCTGAAGGCAGCCTGCATGTTTCTGGACTCTGGGAGTAAACTGGAAAAAAGCTTACACAAGTATGAGGAGAACGTGAACTTCACACAGAAAGACCCCGGGTCTAAACTGGGTATCAAACCAAGAACCTTCTCGCTGTGAGACAGCAGCACTAACCACTWCACAGACAACTGCTTAGTCCTTGTTAATAATAAACCCACCAATAGATAAAAGAACATGATTTAGCTGACTAATCAAAGTGTCACTCTGGATTATTACTTACAGCTCCTGCTTTTGCTCTGGTTGTTCCCAGGCAGCAGTAGCCCACATCATGACCCTTGAAGGCAGCAGCATAGTCTTCAAGCTTTTCAAAGTCCACCACCTCCTGCACCTGCAGACCAAAACAACAAGTGTTGAGTTAAATGGAAACGGGTCACTTCCTGCAGAGGGTGCATCAGGTCACTGACCAGGTTTCCAAACGCTTTGTCTTCAAAGCTCAGCTGCCTGCGTCCGATCAGGGTGATCTTGGAGAAGAGGTTTCGCTCCAGCAGCTCCTGGAGCAGCACCCTGCCCGTTTCTCCAGAAGCACCGAGAACAAAGCAGCTCTTGTTCTGGTGCCTGAAGGTCTCCTCCAGACTCTTCAAGTCCTCAGCCATGCTGTGGAGCAGATACAGGTAAATCTGTTGACACCATGTGTGTGTGTGTGTGTGTGTGTTTGTGTGTTTGTGAAGGTAGGCTATGCCAGAATGAAACATATATCAATATGCACTTTTATAAAACTGTCAAACTTTGTTCACCATCTTAATAATTATTAAAGAGGAAGCTTGTTGGGCGTTTTGAAGAAAATCTAAACACTCACATCAGTATTTGTAATGTAAACAGACACTGTAGCTTAGCATATATTCGCGACACATAATCCCACTAACAGCTCGCTGTTTACCTCGTATATTTCACCGAAGGACCGTCGTCGAAATAACTGAAGACAGCAGCAATTACAAGAATTATAGCAGCTAAACGCCAGCTCACTTTCCCCAAGCTGGTCCCTAGGAGTTTCATTACACACCGCTGGATACAGCTGGAGGAGCACTTCCTGGTTGTGCTCCTCCTGGTTGTMTATAGATGTCTTCCTGCTTCGTCAGTCAGCTGGATTAAAAAAAAAAAAAGAAATCATCGTCACTTGAAATGTCGTACTATACAAATAAAACAGACTCGATTCTACACGTTGTAAAAGTAAAAACAAAAAAATCTGTAATTTCTGACGTTCTCCTTCATAGAAAGCGCTGCGTAGATCACGCATGCGCACTGACTTTAGACGTCTTCAGGACGCAGAGCGCTCCTTTAGAGTCTTTCCATTTTTTCCTTTCCCCCCTCTCTCTGTCCCCCCTCATCCATTTATGAGCTTTTCTCCTGTCAAGAATATAATACTGTTTCGATGATAGGTTTCTCAGTCCACATTTTTTTGTAATTTCAAAACAACTTTTAAATAAAAGTAGTTTTATGTGCTTAAAATGAAACCACCTASTATCTGTTAATATGCTACTGTTATCCAATCCATTTAAGGCATTATAAAAATGCTCTCCAACTACGCGTTTGTTTTTAAAGCACTAAATTACAAACAGTGGTGGGATGTAACAAAGTACAAGTACTTTGGTGATGTACTTAAGTATATTTTTCATGTATATGCACTTTACTTAAGTAGATTTCATCATGGGTACTTTTGACTTTTACTCCACTACATTTTACATCAAGTATCTGTACTTTCTACTCCACTACATTTCTGTAAAGTGTTGAATTACAAATTACATTCAAGTCACGTCGTAGTTTTTTCTTTGTTTTTTTTTTTGTTTGTTTGTTTGTTTGTTTTTGTTTGTTTGTTTTTCAGTTTGAAATTAATCAATGGCGAGAGGGGAATAGCTGTAATTTGTCCATTGAACCACTGCAAAGCAATTTTATTCAATTCAGTTTATTTATATAGCGCCAAGTCATAACATACGTTGTCTCAGGGCACTGTACATAAAAAGAACAATCTGAAGAAGAAGCCAGCAGATTGTGTTGAATCACTTCATCACAGTCTCCCAGGCTGAGCAAACGGTGGAGAGGAAAAACTCCCTGCTAATCAGGAAGAAACCTCCAGCAGAACCAGGCTCAGGACAGGCGGCCATCTGCCTCGACCGACTGGTTGAGGGACAGGAAAGAGACACAGACAAACACTGAAGAACCGGTCCGGGACTGGTCCAGGTGCACCTTCTCCTGTAAGAGACAAAGAAAAAACATGATAGAAATAATTACAATAAACATGTAGAGGAGAATATAGATGACAGCAGAGTGAGGAAATGTGCTCAGTTTGTGCTCCAGCAGTCTAAGTCTATAGCAGCAGAAATGAAGAATAATTCAGGAAACTTAAGTCTAATTATAGGATTTATCAAAAAGGAAAGTCTTCAGTCTAATCTTAAAAGTAGACAGAGTGTCAGCCTCACCGACAGAAACTGAACTTGGTTCCACATGAGAGGAGCTTGATAACTGAAAGCTCTGCCTCCCATTCTACTTTTAGAAACTCCAGGAACCACAAGTAAACCTGCAGTCTGAGAGTGAAGTGCTCTGTTAGGAAACTATGGAACAATAAGATGTTTAATATAAGATGGAGCTTGGTTGTTAAGAGCTTTGTATGTTAGGAGTAATATTTTAAATTCTATTCTGAATTTGACAGGGAGCCAGTGGAGAGAATCTAAAACTGGAGAAACATGATCTCTYCTTCMAACTCTCATTAAAACTCTAGCAGCAGCATTTTGGATTAACTGAAGACTTCTTAAAGAGTTTTTTGGATGCCCAGATAATAAAGAATTACAGTAATCCAGTCTAGACTTGATAAATGCATGAATCAGGTTTTTTTTTTGTCATTTTTGGACAAAATGTTTCTAATTTTAGTGATATTACAAAGGTGGAAGAAGGCGGTTCTGGTAACATTTTTAATGTGGAGGTTAAAAGACATGTCCTGATCAAAAATAACACCAAGGTTCTTTACATTAGAACTGGAGGCCAGATTAATRCCATCCAGAGAAGGTGAAAGGCTGCAAAGWTGATCCCTAAGATGCAGGAAACTACCATACTTCAAGAAGACAAATTACAATTTCTCGTTACCTTATTCCATTCCAAGTGTGTCTCAGAAATGGCCACAGTATGTATAATAAACTTCAGTAAAACAGAACATAACTCGCCAGCTTTCTGTTTTAAACTACAGAATTACAAAAACCGAGTTCATGGATGGTTTAAAAAGCAATGAGCAACTATACTACATTTCTAACTCCTGGATCTGATCCATAGACCTCTGTCATTCTCTGGTGCATTTTTTTTTTATTTTGTTTTAAAGAAAACCTTACAGTTGATATTCCATGATGTATATTATATGTATTAATCATGCCGAACTGAAAAAAATGAACCTCACCTTATCTGGTTCTGATTTTGACCCAAAGAAGTTTCCCATTCAGATGTACATCCGTTAACAAGTTTACCACATTTGAAGGTGACAGGTGCAGATGGGATCACTCCTGTCCAAACRTGTACAATTACTTTAAATGGCACTAAATTTCAGTCTGGATCGCGCGTGAAGGCCAAACACTGAAAATGTATTTAGCCTTTTGTCAGACCTACAGGGGGTTTCATTTGCCAAAACCTGCTCACAAAGAAAGCAAGTCCAGTCACATGCAATGAATTCATCAACGCCCCATGTTTTTAACACCCCTGCCACTTTGAACACAAGGCATCGACCCAATCTAATAGAAAATGATGCAGCCAGGGATGATCCTTTAAAGATGTCAGCAGTAAAAGACAGAAAGAAAAGAGGCTGAGTTTGAGAGAAGAGGCCTTAAACTGGCACTCTGCTGAAATGAAATGTCGCCTCTTTGTTCCTGATCCGCGGGTTCTAATTGGGCCCAGCGGCAGGGAAGAAAGCTGCCACTGTGCTCCTGTCTGTCGCACCTGTTGAGTCATTGTCTCTCACATTGATTTGACAGGAAGTTGGAGTAAGAAGGCTAATGCCTCACTGGGTGCGTGGCAGAAACGTGGTTCAATTTCCTTTTAGAGCTCCTCTGCTGGAGATGGAAATACCAATAGTGGTCAGTGATCAATAGCATTTAACCATTGATTGAAACTAAAAAAAAACATGGATTCTGAAGAGCCATTTCTTTTTCTCATCAGATTTCTTATTCTCTTTCTTAAGGCAACTCTTCCCACATGCTCCTCAACATTGCGTAATAGTTTAGATTCTTCTGTCACACTGTCCACTTATCACTCACAGAGGTGTTCTGACTTGTTCACATGTTTATCAACATATTTCTTTAACTGTTAGTCATTTAGACATAAGGAATGTTGAACTTCATTAATTTCTTTTACCTTATAACCAAAGATGTATCTAAATGGGATAAAACATATTTTAGAATTAAATTTGAATGTAAAGATATGATTACGTGGCAATTTTTGGTGAAAGCTACAGATAATCGGTACAATCTAAATTAAAAATTTAAATAGTAATGGCCAGATACTACTTAAACATTTTTATTTCAGCTACATGTGAGCCCACACTAAATTTGCTCTGAGGCTAAAGGTTGATTTGTTTTCTGCTCTRTTCTCCCAAACTCATCTCGATCAATCAATCTATTTCTATAGTGCATTTAAAAACAACAGTGTTGACCAAAGTGCTTCACAGGGAGAACAAACACACAATAAAAAGCAAAAGATTAATAAAACAGGATGAAAAACTAATGAACACATGTTTTAATGGAACTCAAATCATACTTGAGTTAAAAGTCAGGGTATAAAGTGAGTTTTCAGGCACAATTTGAAAGACTGAACAGMCTCTGCTGTACAAATCTCAAGAGGTAGGTTGTTCCAARGTTTGGGGGCCRCCACTGCAAAAGCTTGAWCCCCTCTGCGCTTCAGATTAGCCCTAAAAGCATCTGACAGTGGTCCTCAATCGTGGTCCTTGAGGGCCACTATCCTGCATGTTTTAGTTGTTTTAGTGCTCCTCTGCAWATCTTGAAGTTTTGCAAAGGCCTGTCAAGCATTCATTCATTCAAATCAGGTGTGTTGAAGCAGAGAAATCTCTACAACATGAGGACCAGGATTGAGGASCACTGGACTARAGGATCTAGGTTTGGGTTGTGAAGGTGCAAAGGTTCACTAAATAGCTACGTGCCTTTCTATTTGAAATTTAAGCAAAAATAATTTTAAAGTCAATGCAAAAAAAACAAACGGGCAGCGTAAGTCAGATAGAACAGCAGCAATGTGGTCCTGCCTCCAGGTGCCTGTTAAAAAGTGTTCTGGACTAACTGCAGACGATGGAGAGATGCAGTGGTGGGCACAGTTCCCCTAAAGCACTAAAGCACTAATAGGATAACTAATTTCCTGATTAGTGTTTCAGGGCTTTTGCTAATTTAAAAATTTATCAGAGGATTAGCACTTGCTAAATTTATAGGCTAAATTTAGAAGCACTAACTGAGGTCTTTAAATGTTATTGATCAACATTAATGTCAACAACTGAAGGTGAAAGCTGTTAAACATTTTGTTCAAATGTGTGTCACTTATCCACTAGGTGACAATCTATGAACCAAAATACAGCTGTGGAATGTCAATGATACATCTTAATAGAGCAACATGATAATATGTGACTCATGTTGTCTGTTGAAGAATGTTCATGAGATGACTGGGTTATTTTAGTGCTTTAGAATTAGGGGACCTAAATATTTGAGTTAGTGCTTTAGAATTAGGGGACCTAAATATTTGAGAGTGTTTTAGGGCTAATGGAACTAATTTTTAGATGCTGCCCACCATTCGAGACCCGCATTGAAAAAGTTGCAGGAGTCCAGTCTGGAGGTGATGAAGGCATGAATGCAGGTTGAGGTCTTTTGAGTAATTGTATGTAGTATATACAGTATAGTATATGTATATATTTAGCTTTAGCAAGTAGACATAACTGATAAAACCTGGTTTTAACAGCTGAAGATATTAGTTTCTCAAATTTAAAATAATTGTCTAAAAACACTAGAAGATTCATAATGACGGAGGAACAGTAAGGATGGGCCAAGAATCTGAGGAAACCCATGGAGAGAACAATTACTAAATAAAATAACTTGATTGTTTGAAACTCAGATTGTGACAAGCTGTTTCCTGTCTTTTCAAAAATCCTAATGTGAAGTTCTTTTTTCTTTTTTTCATATCATGACAACAACTGACTGGACAAGTATATGAAGTTCAAATATGCTTGTAAGCATGATGAATGCTGTGGAAACTAGAATTGAAATGTGGACTGCAAGACGACTCTCAGCTTGAACCCCATTCAACTCATAACTGTCAGGCAACATATTACTTTTCAGGTTTAATAGAAGCCACATTTGGTTTGCCAAAAAGTATTATTAACTATTAATTAAAAACTAGTATAATGTTAGAAACAAAATRCACTTTGTCAGGCTTCATCTTTGCAAAATCATTTGTTTGGCATCACAAAACAAAAAACAGTTTTCTTGTTTTACAATTTTTGCGTCTATATCTTGATGTTACACCATTTTGCAGACAGTTATTTCCCTTAAATGSTTTTGTTGTGGTCCTTTTTGAGTGTTTTCCTTAAAAAACATTGCTTTCAATAGATTCTGTAAAAGTGACACATTAAAGAGAATAATTTAGCATTGATGAGTCACATGTTCTCAAATAAAACACAAGTGTTTCGTGCCTACAAGCAGGCACATACGGCACATACAGACACACAACACCACAGCTTAAGGCTTTGTGGTCCAGCTCTACAGACTCTGAAGTGTGATGCTAATGATGGTAATTAATGGAGCCTGACAGCACAATCTGCTGCCCATTGTCTCCCAATAAACAGCTTTACAGTCCACATGAGCCACAGAGGGAAGGGGAGGCTTTAAGCTGAGAGCAGAGAGCGGTGGGAGTGAGACACAGACACACACAGTGGAGGGTCAGACCTCACGGGACAGCCCTGATCCTGAAGTGGGGATTAGCTCAATTAGAGAAGCAGCGTCTGATCAAGACACAGGGTTCGATGTGTGTGTGTGTGGATGTGTGTGTGTGTGTGTGTGTGTGTGTGTGTGTGTGTGTGTGTGTGTGTGTGTG
>NW_013952599.1:174047-189484 GCF_001266775.1 Austrofundulus limnaeus
GTTTTACACTGTTTTTTTTTTTTTCAGATCGTTGTCTTTCCTCTTTCATCCTTATTCAGTTGTTTGGTTGTTCCACCAAACATTGATTTCTGAACTCTTCCTGAGTTAAAATATTAGTATTGTTGTTTCTAAATGAATGTGAACTTGTTTTCTGGGCATTATTTGAGGGCTGTAAGCTCTGCATTTTTGTCATCATTTTGACCATTTCTCATTTTCTGCAAATAAATACTAAATGTTTGCTTGGAATTTCAGAGTCATGTTGTCAGTAGTTCATAGAATAAATTAACAATGTTCATTTTACTCAGACATATACCTATAAATAACAAAATCACAGAAACTGATCATTTTAAAGTGATCTCTTAATTTTTTCCAGAGCTGTATTCATCATTGGACTTGTTAATTTGTGTCTGAAACGATTCATCCCCTCAGTAAACAAACAGGACACAAAACCTCCTGACTTCCTCAAAAATAAAAATAAACATGTATTTTTATTCTTCTTCAGGCATTTGTGTTATACTGAGACAGACTTTACACAAACATGAAAGAACCTTGTGTCTTTTTTCAATAAGAATAAGAAGTGTGATCCACAGATGGATGAGGGCTGCTGGTTTTGCAGTCTCAGATTGATGCAGTGTTAATCAGACCATCAGTACTCACAAGAGCTTTCTGCTTTCCTCATCCAGGAGCTGCAGCTTAGCAGCAATAAATGAAATCTTTTTTTTTTTCTCAGAGGAACAATGAGCTCATTAAGTGAGCAAACAGATTATCTGTGTGTTTTCAATAAACACTCTTAAAGAATCTGGGAGATCAGGTACTTTTCAGCCTATAGAGATAAAACTTCCCATATAAATCTGTCCAATTTGCTCCTCATTAAGCATCATGYATTTAGTTTGCTGTTTTGTGTACGCTCTAGATTTTCTCAAACTTTACATTGTACTAACTGTGAAATAACTATGTATAAACACATTTTTATTTCTTTCTTTTCAGGAACAAAGTCATCACCTGAATATTTCTTCACAGTCACATCTAGAATATTTGTTAGAGGTGATAATTGTCATGAAAAATATTTTTAAAAAATGTCTTAATTCATTTACTTTTAAGAATGTCTGAAACCTAAAATACATTTTTTTGCGTGTGGTGATGCCCAGTGAAGAAGCATGTTTAATGCTTCTTCTGCTTTTAGAGTTGTTTAATAAAGTCCAAAAATACATTTTTTATGCATATAGCAACAAGCTCGTGAGTTGAGTGCTGTTCTGTGAGATCAATCTCCAAAATTGAAAACTAGAAAATACCAGATACTATGTAACAGAGAACAGCAGCAAATCACAGCAGGACTGAACTACAGAAACCCACAAAAATCCTTAAACAAGCAWTTCTGAAACATTATCACATTGTAAAAATACATACTGTATATTATATCATATCTAAAAAAAGAAAGAAAAAAGATTAGGAAGTGGCAGCAAAAGGCTGTAAGAGAACGTGGTACATATAAAGAGACAGAGGAGCATTTTTTAATTAATTAAATTAAACTGCATCAGGTGAATATGAGGAATGGACATAAAATGAGCCTTTTAGTTTGTCTGAATGTCTCTTAGGTAAAAATGGGCAGAGGTTCACCAGTCTACAAATATTGGTACAATTTAAGAATAATGTTCCTTAATTGAAAATTACTAAGACTTGAAATCTTCCACCATCATTTCATCAGATGATTTTAGGAATTGGTGAAGTCTGTAAGCAAAAGACAATGTTTAAAGTCAATGATGGATCTTCAGACCTTTAAATGGAACTGCCTTAAAATCAGGTCTAATTCTTTTATATACAACACTTCTCTAAATGTGTGCAAACACAGCTCACCCTGCCATCCTTAAATATTTAAAGCTCTTTAATGAAAAGAAACGGCCATACATATGTGAACACCATTTAGAAATGCTGCTATCTTATCTTATATCTCTGGACTGAAGTTAATTTAAAATGGGCTGAGGTGAAAAGAAAAACCTTTTTCTGGTCAGACAAATCAATATTTGACATTAATTGAAACCCAGCAAAGACAACAGGCGTGTTGAACAGAGGTCTTCATCAGACAATGGTAAAACATTTGCCTCCAAGAACTCCAACCACACTCCTCAGTTCTTAGATGTTTACAGACTGTGGCTAAAAGAAGAGAGGATGCTTCACAGTTACGGTCCTGTTCCAACTTTTGTGAGACGTGTTGTTCAATATTTCAAGTTTACTTTATTGTGTCCCTCAATAAAATAGTATGTTTTCTTAGTTTTGACATTTTTCCTCTTTGATAAATCCTATAGTTAGACTTAGGTTTTCTGAATTATTCTTCATTTCTGCTGCTATAGACTTAGACTGCTGGAGCACAAACTGAGCACATTTCTTCACTCTGCTGTTGTCTKTAGTCTCTCTTCTCTACATGTTTGTTATAATTACTTCTATCAATAACGTGTATTTTCTTTGTCTCTCTTCCAGAGGAAAATACACCTGGACCAGTTCTTCTGTGTTTACCTGTGTTTCTTTCCTGTCCCTCCCAGCCGGGTGAGGCAGATGGCCGCCTGTCCTGAGCCTGGTTCTGCTGAAGGTTTCTTCCTGTTAAGGGCGAGTTTTTCGTCTCTGCTGCTGCCGGTTGTTTTTTTTTTTTTAATTTTTTTTTATAGTGCCCTGAGACAACAGTTGTTGTGACTTGGTGCTATATTGAACTGAATTGAATTGAACTGAACATTTGGTAAGTTTATTGTGTTTCACTGTAATGTGGGTTTGTAAGATTTGCAATTCATTTCACTCTTTTTTTCTTTTTTCTTTTTTTACACTTTACATACAGACTTTTTTTTTGAATTAGCACAGTATTTCCATATAATATTTTTGTGCTGCTGAGTGAAAAAAAAAACTTTCCTGAATGAAGCTATTTCATGACCAATGGTTTTGTTCATTTTGCAAAGCCAGCATTGTTAAGGWCTTATTTGAACATTTTCAAAACAAAACACACGTCCGGATTGTTCAAAGGTTGATGTCATTTCAAAGTGTCTGACCTCTAAAGCCAAATCAAATTTCAGCATTTATATTGGTTGTCAGTTGGTCAGAGTGTGACTTTCCCAAGAGAAAATCAAACATGAAACAGTTAAACATGTAAGACCTTTTATAAGATAATAATGGCATAATACGCCGAAGCCTCTTAGTGAATATTTGTTTTTGGATTTGAGTTTTCACTATTATATCTGTTTGCTATCTTAAATCTCCCCTTTGTGGCAGGACGGGTGAAGCTTAATGACTCCTTTGAACTGCCGCCATCCTCTGCAGAACGGCTTTGGGAATGTCAACCAACTAACCTTTAGTCTTTTTCCCACATGCAGGAATAGTGAAGGCCACGAAATACCCAGCGATCAAGTCTTTTTTAGGTCCTGTACTCATAACCATGTTTTGTTTTGTTTGTGTGTGTGTGTGGGTATGTGTGTGTGTGTGTGTGTGTTATACACGTTGCAGTCTGAATTAAAAATTAAAGCAGCAATTTATAGACAACAGGACAAATAGAACATGACATTTTGTAGAAGTTAAATTAAAGAATCTCTGAAGAGATTTACAAATGATTTTATTTTTGTTACAACTCAGAGGAATATTTTGAAACTTTTGTTAGTGTAATCAAATAATTCACCGAATTGCATGTTAGAAAAAAAAACAGGGCACTTAGCTCAAACACAAAAAAAATCAAAATGACATTTTCAGGTTGGTTTACATGTCTGATTCCTTTAATTTTCATTGTTTGCAAAATCTTTTATTTTTCATAATTATGAGTCAAGGAAGATAAAATAAATGTAAAATATGCTACAATCTGGTAAAGAGTTTAAACAATTTTTATGGCATTTTTATGAAACAGAACTATAAATTATATTTTAGTCATGTTTACAGACTTTTGACTTGGTCAAATATATTATTTTTAGAGCTCATCATAAAATGTTACTCATTCAGAAGAATTGTTGACCAGTTTTAATAATTCCAAATACATATTAATGCAGTGAACACTTTCATGATTTTGAATGAGAAAGAACGAGATTGTGATCAGAAATTACAAACAATCCTTAAAATGTTTTCAAATGCAACAAAAAAGTGTTTGAACTTATCAAATAATTTATTTTCAAGCATCTCAGCAAACTTTCCATAGGAGATGAATTTATTTCTTTTATCTCTGCGTTAGTTACAATCCCAGACATTCATGCCAGCTGAACTCAAAATGAATTTCACACTACAGAGTGAAGTGAGACTTGTATCTGACTGTTCCCGCTGATGTTAGGCAACACAAAACTCCAATAACTCAGGTATTTTTTACAGATATTAAGCTAAAATCTGGTGTGACAGTAACAAAAACACATCTCATGAGATGTCACAATTCATTTTCTCTTTCCAAACAACTTTTGAAAAGATTGTTAAAAGTGTAAGATTTTTTTTATTGTAAAGGTACTAAACACACAGCCTTGTTGTACACACCCTATAGGCCCTGTCACACTAGAAAACTTATGCCAACTTAAAAACATTTTAAAGACATCTACGTTGAGGATGGAATTGAAAGAATCAACAGGAAGCTTCTTTTCAGCGTGTACATACTGTAATTCTAACAAACTGACCAAATATATAATTTTTATTAGCACCTTAGACATAAAAAATGTTTTGTAAGTTGTCTAGTGTGACAGGGCCTTTTTGCTATCAAAAGCAAATATTTACCTTGCAAACTTGAAGACAGGCGCTTCCTTTTTAATTTTAGAAAATATTAAAAAAATATATTGTACAATAATAAAATTTAAAAAAGATCAAATATTTAGTTTCCCAAATCAATAAAAATGTATTTTTCTGTTTTGTTCAGGGACTGTAGAGTTTTTTTAAGCTTATAATGAGTTAAAGACAAATTATGTATTGTCACAATAAAATTGCAGACTTCGGGAGAATCAAGGCTTAAACATTATTTTCTGGTGGTGAATTTGAATAAAACAGCAGATAAAATGTAGAAAAAAATATTTACAGTTTTGTTAACCCTTAACTAATATTTTGCTTTAACTTTCTTAAAACGATGCTGATTCTCTGTTCGTCTTAAGCTCATATATTCATCTTAGCTTGTCTCTGTTTGATGGTTTGCTGCCTGGTTACTTAGAGGGAGAGTGATGACAGAAAGTAAGGGAGATCATGTCAGATCAAGACAGACCCACCACAGCACAGAGACCTCCCTGCCAATGAGCAAACATCACTACAAATGGCAGAGCTAGCTGGACAATCACTCTGTGAATAGCAGTTAATTAGCTGGAGTCTAATGCCAGTTTACTAACACCTGTATTAACGTGCTAGCACAGCAGGGAGTCAGGGATGACCAACAAGAGCTAATCCTTCATAAGCCCAAAGTGCTCCTCCTAGGAACTGACATTACCATTTTCCTCTTTAGCCAGCTGTTGCTTATTTAAATCCAGAGTTTTTTTAAAGAAAGGCTTCCATGAAAACTGTTAAGCAAACTGAGAAAAGACATGTTCCAATCTGAGCTGAGGGTTTTCTACTGAATGTCAGCAGTGGAGAGAAAACTGTGGAAGTAAAAATTAAAATCAAAGCATAAACTCATGTCAGCTATGAAAACAAATCTGTATTTCAGTTCCTTCTATGTGCATGTGGACATTTTCAGTTGCATTCTTTTGCTTTTGCACCATCTCATCTTCCTGCACTGCTTGGGTGGTGCTCTGATTATAAGTGGCCATGTGTGTATCAAGCCAAGTGCGAGGCCGGTGTCTGTRTGTCAGGGATTAGCGAGCTTTAGCATTAACACCACGACTGGACCAGCTACATTCCCTTGCTTCACTGATAATTTGAGGGGAGGTAAAAGCCGCTGGTCCATTAGCTCAGACTGTTTGCTCAGGAGTAGGCCTGCTCTGATCCTCTATTTTCTCTCCCCCTTTCCAGAGGGATCTCTGCCTTTTGTGATGGAGGGATGGGAAGATAAAGGATGGGACAGAGTGGCACATTGATTCAGAGATCACCATTCTTGGGACATTCAGAACTCTTACCAAACTAATCAGTGTGTGTAAACACGGCGAGAGATGTTGAGGGTTGGYGGCTAAAAGGCCGGGGTCTTCAGGGTTGATTAGGAAGAGCTTTTTGATGGACCACACTCCGTGTCTGTACGCTCTGATCTGCAGACAGCTCAGCTCTTTCTTCAACCACCCACAGTCATCACATTACAGAGATTGAGTGGTCTTCTGTGGTCTGTGGTGCACAGAGAGTTTTAAAAAAGATCTTTCAGATGCTTCTTGTTCCCCAAATAGTTTACAGGAGAACAATTAGGAGAAAGAACCAGTGCAAGATAATATATTTGTATTGGGTCATGGTCTCAAGCACATGATTTGAGTAACTTTTAAATATGTTCTGTTGAATTCTCAAAAACATGAAACAACACAAAACAAACAAGCTGGTCTTATACAGTCTCAAACAACTGATCCATTCTACCAAGACATATTCAGCAAGGACACTGGACTTTCACTACATTTGTGCTAAAATGGTATCCAAGAAAGGTGAGGTGATTACAGATAAATAAGCTCAACTTGAAGGAAATACTGAAGGACAGCTATCAATACTTTAGAATCGCACTGCAACCATGATGAGGCCGCAGGGAAGTCTGCCATAAGGCTACATTCTCACTACAGGTGATGCTCAGTACWTGTATTTTGCTCAGATCTGACTTATTTCACATTATCATTGAAATATGGCCACCGTCTGACTCCAGTAGGAACTGTTTACAGTTCTGAGGTGACCCAGATGTGACATCAGCATGTTTAATGGAGTAAATATGGATGGTAGCATGTTTGTATCAATTCTGAATTTGTTAGGCAGTCAGACTGGATTAAATAATTATCTGATGTGCCTTTTTGGTGCATTTAATCTTTCCTCTTGATGGCTCCTTTGGTGCAATGTGATCCACACACTGAAAGTAGAAATAAATTCAAGTATCGATTCAATCACATTAGAATCAATACTAATCTGACACTGATGTTAGTATCGTATGTTACTGTGGATTCTCAGTCATCCAGGACATGGCAAATTTTAAGGAACCAAGACACAACAACTGGATTTCTATTCTGCAGCCAAGATTTAAATTGAACAAGGTTGAAACCATTATTGGTACTTGGATCAATACATCTACTCTTATCCCAATGAGTAAAAGTTGGATGAAATGTGACATGACCTTCAGGCTGAGCTTGCTCTGAAAACATCAAATATGTATCCAATTCAGTACAACAAATGAAAAAATCTAAATTCTAAATTGTCATGTTCAGACGATCATGAAAAAAATCTGTAGAAGCTAAAGAAAAAAACCTAAATAATAGTCAAATTTRTGCCGCCTTTGCTTTCATTGTGAACATAGCAAGGCAAGTCCTGAGTCTGCTGAAGGGGACTTCTGGGTCCAGACTGACAAACAGGTGAAGCCTATCCAATCAGACATGGCACTGGTTGACAAGCTACAGAAGAAGAGGTGATAGATGTAACAACTCCAAAAGTGAATATAACATCAAGACGGAAGAACATGAAAAGCTTGCAAAATACCAAACACAAGAAGGTTGAGGAAATAGAGAGGTTGTGGAGAGTTAAGGACTCAGTGATGCCATGTTCATTGCAGCACTTGGTGGTGTGACAAACTGGAGGACTGGCCTCAACCGATTCTTGGAACAACTTAAATAACTTCAKAAGAGTGCAGTCCTGGGAGCAGCTTAAATGCTGCACAGTACCTTCAAGCTCCCAGGCCTCTGGTACAGATCCTGAGCTGGAAGTGAAAAGTGCTACTACCCATGTGGATAAAGGGGGTGATCTCAGAGTAAGTGAATACTTCGATGGGATTGTTTTTGTGGCAATAAATGTGGTATATATAAATTAAACTGATCATTAAATGAACAAAACAAAAAAATAAAACATGAAATAATGGCTATAAGGGCACATTATTATAAAAATGCTCATGTTTGGTCATTCTTTAGACATTTAGGTGTTGAATCTGTATTTTCCTTTTACCCAGTATTTGCTTTTTTAATCATATGAATACTGTGCAAAAGCAAAATACACTAAAAAGTCACAAATGTATAAGTTAATAATGATCTTTTTACACAGTCTGGATTAATAAAAGTTGCTCTTTACAACAATTATAATACCATGATACATTTTCAACCGAAGTGTGTGCGACAGAAAGTGAAAATAAAATCAGTCGTGACACAAGGAGCTTGTATTAYAATAACCCATCAATCATCCACTCATACACTGGCTCCCATAGGAATACTGTTCTGTCAGCACACTTTGACTCAACATCATCTTCATTTTAAGTGGACATCAGATCAGATGTCACTGTTAATTCCCCAAAGTCAGGACCTCTCCTAATACCCCTCACAGCCAATTAAGGGAAGTAATGGTAGCAAACCTTCAATGGCTACCAACAGTAGCTGGATACAGCTACACATGTGACCCAGTAGCTGCTATCAGAGAGGATAACGGCTAATGGGCAATCACAAGGGGGCTTATGTTGCAAATCAGTTCGGATCCATGAGACTCTACTGGGGATTCCTGTCCACTGTTGCCTGATGCTGAGGCCTGTGATCTAGTAATGGGGGTTTTGGTTGAGATCTAAGAGGGTCCTGAGGGACTGAGGTGTCAAACTGGTCCCAGCTTCCTCAGACTAAAAGGTCCTTTGATAGGCAAAGCAGCACAGCTGAGAGAACACGGAGGAACAGGTCCCACCTGATAGGACGTGTCACTACTAACTTGTACAGACACAGCTGATTCCTAGCTTTGATGAAGTGATGGCAAAATTCTGAGATTTGTCAGTGGTAGTAAATTACATTTAATCTTAAAACGCTTTGTCTAAAAGACTTCTGAGGTAAGTGCTTTGTGACATAARCTTTTGAAACAAATGTGAATGAATAAAAGTGTATTAAAAACAGTGATGTATAAAGTACCTGAAAGTGATACATGAGTAAAAGTACAAGTATCTTTGGTAAAAGTTAAAGTCTGCTCTAAGAATATTGAGTAAAAGTCTTAAAGTATCTGATATTTGTTGTACTTAAGTATCAAAAGTGAATTTCTGACATAAAATGTAATTAAGTATTAGAAGTAAAGGTGAGCGGTTAAATTTTCTAAAATGACATTTATTTGGAGGTGATAAACATTTTTCTAAAAGGCCAAAATGACCATAATGTCATTATGTTTAATTTAAAAAAAATTAAGGATACACTACCTGTTTCAGCTGCATACATAAAGTAATGCATTTACAGTATATGCCACAGACATCTTCGTAATAGGCTACTACGTCCAGCTGGAGTGTAACAAGATTTGTGTACTGTGAAACCACTACAGTGTCAGAATGGTATATATTTTTACTTCTCATTCATTCTATCCAGGAGGTGAAATTCATCTGGATATGTTTTTAACAATGACAGGCAGCAATAAAAACAAGCCAAAATGAAATGAAAAATTCTAAACTTTTTAAAAATGTAGGGAGTAGAAGTAAAACATGGGCTGAAAAATAATTACTCAAGTGAAGTACAGATAATCAAAATTTCTACTTCAGTACAGTAACAAAGTATTTGTACTTAGTTACTTTACAACTCTGATTAAAAACATCCAATGTCAACAAAACGCTAAAATTTTTGGTCAGTGAGTAACTTTTTTTTTCAACTGTGAAATATCAATGTGATGTAGCTTTAACAAGCTGAAAGAAAAACATATTTTAAGGGGAAAACTTAGTTTAAATATTTTTGAACTGTRAAAAGCGTAGCTAACTTGCTGACAAACCCTATTTTTCAAAGTGGGTTTTGTCACAAATAGGAACAAAAATTGTAATAGTAATTGAGGTTTCTCAAACTTGACCAATAAAAGTCTTGTAGAGGGTAGAAATCACACAGGTTGACAAAAACAAAACCTGAGACCACATCTCTCAGTGGAATTATAACCACTTTATTCACTTTATTTTGTTGGTTTAAAACAAATGAGTCTGTTAGATGAGCTGAATTGTCACAATGTCAAACATAACTTTTTAAAGTTAGCCAATTTTTACTGTTTTTTTTTTCACTTTCAAGTAAATGCTGAACTCTCACAGTGTTACAGTGCCCTCTCTAAACAAATCTTAGCTGTATGAATTACACGGGTTGTCTCATGACTGTCCAAAAGTTTGACACACTTGAGGTTTGTTTTTTTGCTCAATTGATCCCTGTCTTTATCCCAGCTCTGTCAGGGTGGCTGCTTCGTGTTTCTTGTATGTGTTTATCTGCGAGCGAGGTGTTTTGGCTGAGTTTAGTTAGCTCTGTCTGTCATGGCAGCGGACGGGTGGGAGTATGGTGAAGAATTGTGAAGGCAGGTGGTGTGACTAAAGCAAGGACGGGAGCGAATAAGGAGGCTGAAGGCTTTAGCCGTGGGAGGAGGAGATGGGACAGGGGWGTCACCAGTCGACGGGGCCTGTCCGGAGCCGAGCGCCGAACCACACCCACCCAACTGTTCGTCTTTCAGCGCCCTTCTGCCCATTTCTCCCCGTCTCACTCTTTCTATCTCGCTTTATCTGTCCCTTCTCCTCCTCTTTTCTTTTCTTTTTGAAATGCATTGTTAACAAAACGGTTTACAAACCCTGGCTGGTACATTATCCACGACCGCCTCCTGTGAGATTGATTTAGGCAAATGGATTCAGAAAAGGAAGGAGGGAGGGAGCCTGCGTGGAAAGGATGGAGAAGGAGAAAGTGAAAAGGGGAGTGTTCCTTCGTGAGGCAGCTTTAGAAAAAAAAAACCCACACCACATGGGCCACGCTGAATATTCCCTTTTCTTTTGCATTTTGAGAAGCCATACATTAAACGCTCATTATACAGCCTTTATGTGGGAGAAAACTCTGTGAGGSCAAAGCGGCTGAGGGTGGACTATGATCTTCCTGCATATGCATGTATGGAGCATCTTTAGAAGCTTTTTGACATGTATAATATCATCATGAGCAAGACTTATGACTTTCAAACAGCTCCACGTCRAACACTGGAGGGTGTCTCGGGTGAAAGGCTAATTTTTATTCCATAATCAAATTGTAATAAATGGGACTTCAGGCTKTAAAACTGATAATGAGTTACCAAAAGACAAAACCTCATTTAACTCTTAAATGAGCCTGCTTGAAAAATAAAGCTGATCTGATCATTTCAATGTGAAACAAATAGACAAGCTTTTCCTGAAACAACGAGAACTGGTTTACAAAAAGCTAAAAGGAACAGAAGTTCGAGTGTAACTTTCCTYGCTGGCCTTTATTTTCAAACTCGCCAAAGGACACACTTTTAACTGGTTCTCTTTTACTTTTCAATTGACTTTTTAACTGTATCATTTCACATTCAGCTCCACTTTCACAGTTCCTTTTAGCAACAAAAAAAGATCCCTTTTTGAGGAGGGTGGGGGTATAGAGGTGTGTGTGCAAAGGAGGGGGCAAAGGTTGAACTGGGCATCCCATCATGATAAATCACTGGTTAATGAGGAGTCCATTGTGTCCTCACACATTGTGTCTCCCCTCCTCTCCTTCCCCCCCACTCCTCCTTCTCCTCCTTGTGTCCCATAGACCGCTACCTTGGGGTTGTTAAGCTGACACAGATAATGAACTGGCTGCTTTGAACTGTCCTCACAATATTGACTGGTTGCACACAGCAGATGTCTCCCTGGCAGAAAGCAACTGGTAAAAGCACATTAGGTTAACAAAGAGGGCTTTGCTTTCGCTGGGTGGGGACTGCAGAGGAGGTGGCAGAGGGGTCTGTGTGGGAGGGATGGGGGGGCAGAGGGCAAGCTTTAGAGTTGACAGATCTGGAGGATTATATCAAAACAACACAGTTGTCAATTATTTTGCAAAGAGAAGAAGCAACAGAGACATGTGGCTCTGTTTTTTTTAAAAGTTGGCGATTCAAAGGATGAAACTTTTTAAATGTTCTGGCATCAGCTTTTTATTTTCATTTTAATAAATACTGTTGTATAAGTTGATGACTACTGMTATTTGTTATGCATTGATGAGCCAGACTTTCTTGCGATATTATGAAATGGTTTTGGATCAGTCAGACTTTTTGAAGATCTTTCAAAGTAATTTGTTGGACTTAGGCTTTTTATTATTATTATTATTTGCCTTATAACTTGTCCAGTTTTGTTCCTGATAATGACAGCACAATATGAAATGTGTGTTTTTCTTTTCTTTTGGTTGCTCCCTCTTGCAAGGGTTGCCACATTGATTAAACTTGTATGAAAAATTTGGCAATAGTTTTACGTCKGATGCCCTTCCTGGAGTAACGTGGGCTCAAATCTGCAGCCTCAGGATGACGTACAAGACCTCTGCACAGCACAGAGCCCAGCCCCAAGTGTGTATCTATACACTGTATATAGGAAAGGAAGGAAGTGGACAAGCATGTCCAGAGAATTGCTAATCCTACTTGTTTTTAGGAAACAGAAAAAAAACAGAGTTGATAYAAGAGTTTTGTGTCATCACAACRCTGGTTTATCACTTAGGAGTCTTTTATAGTCGTAGGTCATATTGTGTGGCCTAAGTCAAACAAACAACCAAAGAAAAAGATCTGGAAATGGTCGGATAAAGGAAAGATGTGRTTAAAGCAGCCAAAGTTGAAARAAAAAAAAAACTAAGCGTGAAAGAATTTTTTCAAAACCATTTTTAAAAGATTGGAAGAAAGTCTCGTTTTTAGAAACAAATATAAAAACGTTAGGATTGCCTCAAGACTTTTGCACAGCATTTGCTACAGTAAATAAAGGATTAGTCGTTCTCCCAAATTTTGCTCCCCATTGATTTTGCTGCCCAAACATTTTCAGTGTATTGTGTTGTCCTTTATATTCAAGGTGAACTTTTTAAATTTCTTTATGAAAGTACATCAGGAGATTCTCAAAACTACAATATAAGTAATGAGCAATTATTAAGGTTTAATTTTTTCAATTAATGTCTTAGAAGCAGCATAAAAACTGACMCAACACACTGTCTAAAACAAAACAAAAGCATTGGTAGTCATACACTGTTAAACATGCAATAACCTTCAGTTTAACAGTAATGATCATTATTGTATTTAGACACTGATGGGTTTCTTCTTTCTGTTCATGGATAACAAAATTAACTAATTTTTCAGTTTTCCCCTCTGAATGAATGTAGCATGGCCTGCGAGCCGACTGGTTCCTTTTGGCAGTGGGACGGGTGTCTAATGGGTCAATAATAAACCGTGACTAACCGTCTCCCTGAGGAGCAGCTCGGCCAGACACACACTCTCACAGAAAGCAGCAGAAAGGTACGAGACTCCAACACTGATTACCATATAATTGCAGCTATTGTATTTGACATGGAGAATTAGCAGCCCGCTAGGTGGCTAACTGGTCTTTTATTCCGTTAGTGACTGGACAGAAAACACACCCACACACAGACCATTGTACATAACTCATACTACAATATGCATTTATGCACAATCATTTGGGTTGCGGTGCAGGTGGGTTTTTTTTCATTCAAAAATCACATTAAGCATGAACACTGAACCAAAATTTTTGATGACGACACGCTTTTCTTCTTGTTTCTTAGTTTTGAATCTCACAAATGGCAGATAAGAATGTGTCAGCTGTAAAAATAAAAAATCCGTACTCACATGACTGAAGTGAGTGGGTTGAAAAATTTAAGACAGTGACTGAGTGGAACCGACAAATGTAAAAGTTCTTTGAAAACGTTCATAGTCTGTTGTTTTATTATTTCAAAGCCAAATTTAAGTTAAGTTGTGAGCTTCTCTCAGAAGAAATCATGCTCAGTGATAGGCTGATTGACAATTTGATGTAGTTTGTCACACATGCGTCAAAAATTGTCAACAAGACACCACCACAGATTCTGTCCAACCCACGTGTGGTGAAACCATCACTTCCCTGCACATCTCACATCACAGCAAATCTTTTTCCTTTTTTAAAATTTTTTTGAGATGGGTTCCCCTCTTTTTTCCCCCTTCTTGCCTGACTGGCTTTTTTTTAAGCGAGCAGAGGGAGTCAGAGAAAGATTTTTTTTTCCCCTTAAAGTTTTTGTGTGAGGATGCCTGAGTGAGCGTCTGCTTTAGAAAAGACTCAGACCACCACTGGATGACCCCGCTGGCAGCAACAAAACCCGATTGGTCACGGCCGCCATCAGCTAATAGGCCGGAGAAGAACAGCCCTGAGTGGGTAATGACTGTATTCTGTGACTTTTTCTTTACGTCTCTCTGGTGCCCTCGTGTACCCCGGCAGCGTTAGTCCTTCCCTGCACCCCTGCACTCAGCTCCTACGTGCATCTTTTGTCCTGTTTTTTTTTTTCACTCACATTTACATGAGGCTGTTGGTCACTTATCTGTCTGTGTGGCACACTGCTGACATCTCGGGCAGAAAGATTCAGAACTTCAAAATGTTCTCCTGCACTTTTCACTCAGAGGAGTCTTGAGTTTGTAAAATAATTGAAGCCTTTTTATTAATGGTATTAAAGTGCAGCCTTGAATTTACTTTTTTATTGTGATTTTATAATTGTGAAGGAGAACATAAGCGGCTCTGTTGACTTCCAAAATGACCCTATGAAGTGTTGATTTGCTCTGTTTCACTTCTAGATAAATTCAAGGYCAAWTTCAACAAAAYTCCAYATCAGTTGGTCACATTTCTTACTGAGGAACACTTTGCTTCCATTTGCACACACAGCAGAGTGGGTTACAGTGTCGCCTCAGAACAAGACTAATGCTTTCTGTATGGAGTTGATGATCTCCCTGTGCACTTGTGGGTTTTCTCCAGGTACTCCRATTTACTCCCACAAACCAAAAACCTGGGTTAACAGGTCACTTTTAATTGTCCCTCAGTGTGAGTGAGTGTGAACGGTTGTTTGTCTCTATGTGTCCCTSTGATGGACTYGTGACGTGTCCAGAGTGTCCCCTGCCTCCCCCACACTGACTGCTGGTCAGGCAGCAGCTCCTCAGTAACTCAGCACTAAAAAGAGGAGTAAAAAGAAAGAATATACGGACACAAATGAAATAGAACATAAACAGTTTTGTAGTATTAAACSAATGCTGAAGTGTAATTGTAAAGAAAAATATCAAATTTTATACTAAAACAAAGTTAATCCAGAACTTTTAAAAATGTATTTTCTTTGTTACGTTCATCTACTGTTTGAGGCATTTGAAGAAAATGTTGGTTTATAAGTTTAACAAGTGAAACATCATTGTTTAAAATGAATTTTTATACAAATCATAATAAAATTATGTACATCAAATAACACTGTTTGCAGCTCAAAGGTGGTCTTTGTATTGTTCTGAATCAAACAGTGAACCACACATTTCTTTCAATTATTGGATTTTTTTTTTCATTAAAATGAACCCATAAAGTTATTTAATTTACAGTTAATAATCATCATTTTGTCCTTTCCTTGTAAAAATTCTCACTTGTATGC
>NW_013952599.1:190381-195715 GCF_001266775.1 Austrofundulus limnaeus
GTGTGTGTGTGTGTGTGTGTGTGTGTGTGTGTCTGTGTGTGTGTGTGTGTGGAGGAGGGGGTGGCAGGGGTTCCTGTTTGGTTTGTGACAACATTTAGACTGATTGAAAATGATTGAGCAAAGGAAATGGGATTTGCATCTCGTATCAATGAATGTTGTCTGATGGATGAATTGACTGATTAAATATTTTATCCTGAAGTCATTTTCTTCACTTCATAACATAAAAAAAAACACAAGAGTAGTTTTTGTTATATCTATTATAAGTCCGATTATATACATTTGGAGTAAAATGGCTGCTCTGCGAACAAAAAGTGTGTTACTGTTGTTGCRTTAAGCTGGAACAACAGAAGGGAGAAGGGAGCATGTTTTTCAGGGTAAACTTATCTGGATATTGGCAGCAATTCGGGACACATGGAGAAGAGAGGTGTAGGAGGTGGAGGAGGTCTGTGGCTCCATTCAGGCTGTAAAGACAACAGCRCACAGAATGATAGACTCCTCAGAATTGTTTATCGCTCGGTGGTCACCCCACCTCTCACCCCTCAACCCCACCTCCCTGTCTCACTCAATGAGACTCTGCACATAAGAGACATTCACAGGTAGCAGAGACTGAAAGCGTGTGTGTGAGTGTGTGTGTGTATGTGTGTGTTTGAAGGGTGGAGCTCTGCGGTGGAGGTGGGGTCGTGTTTTAGAGATAAAGCCTCCGAGTCCTATGCTTGGTTGCCCCACTATAGACACTAACTCAGTGCCTCTGAAAGGCTCCCTGCAACACCACTGAATAAACTCTTACTCTGACTCATCCATACATCACTTCAGCCTCCACCTCCCCTCTACCCTTCTCTTCTGGCAGATCCACCCCCAACCACCACCACCACCACCACCACCGCACACACTTTGAATTTTATAGGGATTTGAGCACAACTTCTGAAATCTGCATACACTCCCCTGAAACTTTCACACATCTTCAGAGAGAAAGGTCTGGCTTTCATGCTTACAAATGTCCTGGACCCACAAAGCGTCGTCTGAAAGTCAGAATTTCCACAATAAAGGTTAATTTCTTCTAAACAGCACAAAAAGTAAGGGAGTGTGTGTTTAGTGGATGATTTCTTTGTCATGTTAATAATACTTGGAAATAAATCTTATATCGTYGGAAAGCCTGTTAATTTATTTTAAATGTTGCCACATTTGTAAGGAACATGCATTTGTGGGATGAACAGTAGAGCTATGTGGGCTGAGTTCATAAAAAAAACCTTCTCTGCCAAACAGCTTATTTTGCTGTTATCGACACTTGTTTGGAGCTTCTGGTACCCACAGCTGCTGCCACTCAGGTGCCCAAGACAAGATTTATTATTGTTACATCAATAAAAATCATCTACCAAACACACAGTTCCTTRTTTTATGTGCTAAGATTTAKACGTTTAYGAGACATTTCAAWGCATCATGATGGTTCAGTGAAACTTTAGGAAAATCTCAGACTTTCTGATGTTTGTGGCTTTCTCCTTTTTTCTTTCAACTTGCTGACACCAAAGCACAGCAGGAAATAATCACTACTACAGGACACTGTGGAGTTCTTCAGAATAAAACAGCTGATGAGGTTTGGTTTGGCTGCCGTTTGTCAGTTATATCAGTTAACACAGAAGTGGTGAATGCTAAGATACCAAAATCATTTAATATTAGCCCTCATCTTTAAATGTCCTGTTAGCACTGCTGTGGGTTCTGGTTWCAAGAACTACAGACTGTTTCATCTTTTTTGTGAAGGTGGGTTTATTACAGTAAATAAAATGATGTGGGTGTTTAATGAAACTGTATGTAATATTTSTGTGCTGTGCCCTTTAAATCTGATGCTCAACGAACATTTTTTTTCAAGTTATCAACAAGACTTGTGACAAAATATGACAACACATAATATAAACATAGAATTTAATTAGATATGATACTGATTTTAACATTTGTCACTAAAATAAAAATGTATTTTATTGTTGACATTTGTTATTAAAGATTAGGATGTTGTTTTCAGATAAGAACACTAGTAGTGAAGGATGTTGTTGCTTAAACAGTTATCCATCCCTAAATCTTAGTTTGGCAAAGTCTAGTTGAGATTTAATGAGTTTTCTCCAACACTGTTTTTTTTTCTTTACCACTCTCCCAAATAAGAAACCAGTGAAGAACCTGTGCAACAGTTGTTGTATGAACAGTCTCTCCTATYGCACCTGTTAAAGACAACTCCTTCAGAGTGGTCTCAGGTGTGCTGGTGGTCTTTCAACAATTTCAACATACAAAACTTGAGTCTCCTGTTCAAAGTAAAGGATAAAAATGATTTAACTTTAKCTAAAAGACTCAATTTAGTCATTTGACATAACTTGGTTTAACTTTAAATAATAGTCCTTCAGTCACTATAAATCTAAAAWTTTGACTTTGTAACAAGATCAGCATGTTTAAACAAGGAGGGTTAGGATATAAATAAAACCTCAAAGTTTACTTCTACTAGAAATGACTGTGTTTTTGTGACAAATTTATTACTACAATGTTATAAACATGTRAACATGATTATTATTATTGTTGTGTATTTTGTGACTTTGTGTTAAAACAGGTTTAAAAAACAGCAATGTTTTTTTGTTTGTTTNCATATATCTAAAATAAATTACTTTATTTGAGAAATCTGACAAGACCACAAGTTCTTTTCACATTCATGATCAAAGGAGTGTTTCATTGTTCTGATTTCATTTCTTGCAAGATCCTGGATTACATTTATGAAAATAGGCTGGCCCTGATTTCATTAATCTAATTCCTACAACTATTATGTTTGTTTGTTTGTTTGTTTGTTTTTGAGAAAGACATTTCAATTTGTTCATTAAAGCAGAATAGAATTGTTATTTATTTGGCTGATTAAAGTAAAATATTGCTGAAGTAGACAAATGCTCAATATTTTTTATTTTATTTTGCAATATGTTTTTTATAGCTTTTATACTAACTGTGTTCTTTGATAAAAGGCATTTTTTTGACCTCAACCTGCTGGTGACAGGAAAGTGAAACAGCTTTTTAGACTTATTGCTAAAGATTAAAAAAGAGTAAAATAGGTGTGATCATCTGTTGCTAAACGCAGAGTGTGAAATAAAAGCCCAAGCTGAGAGGAAATAGTTAATGCTGCTCGACTCTCTTCTCTCTGTTGACCGGTGCGTTGAAGATGAACAGAGTCAATGCAGCCTCAAAGACCTGGGCGGTGAGGTTTTCCACACAGCGGTTTGATTGACAACGTCGATCACAGCCAATGAACTCAACTCGCCACTTTACTTCTCTGTCTATTCACTGCAGGGGAAGTAGAAGAGGAAAACTGAGAACAGGTTATTTGTTTGGTTTACAATAACCAAGATGATACAAACTCTTTTTATTTCTTTCCTAAATCCCTGCATTCCCTGCCACAGTCACACATTTCCATTCTCAAGCTTTCTATGTAAAGCCAAGCGGCCAGGGGAGCTGAATGTTGCCTCCTTATGGCTCAGCCTGCTTAAAGCCATTCACATTCTGCCTCGGTGTGGAGGTGCAGGGCTTTGCATATTGCTCAGTCCTCTGGGATCTTTGCTCAGGCAGATCTACCTTTGTGTGCACCTCAGCCTGTGGACCTCGGGGACTTCTTTGCTCTGATCAGGCCTCTGTTTAAACAAATCAAACAAAACCAGCATTTAAGGCCAACCAGGTTTTCCCCTACTGGAGATTTATGAGCAAGCTGTTCCCCTTCTGCTCCCTGCTGCAATCTTATATAGTCTTACTCCTCAGGTCCTCCCATTAGTTCCTAATTTGTCCTTTCAGCCCATTAACMTGAAAAACAAAGTTAACAGTTGACATTTAGCAAATTTGGAAACTAATAATAAGTTGTCTAAACAAAATTTCACAATTTTCTTTTTGTGCACTTTGTTTTTATTCGGTTGAACCTGTCAAATTGTTTGCCAGCCTCCCCCACCCCCACCCCCCACCCTTCAATTGTAATTTACTTTTTAATGACACGTCCACACCCTCCAGAATCTGCTTCAACAAAAGATCTAATATAAGCAGCCCTTCAGCCCCCTGCCTCACCTCTGTTTCATTTGCCACATACACTTGTGAGGAACTATGGCTGAATTAGTCTGCTTAGAAGCAGAGAAGTGCCTTAATTAAAACTTCATCCTTCTCCCAAATCCCCCCTCTTTCTGCTTCATTCTTCTTCCCTCATCCATTTTCCTCCTCCACAGCYGAGCCTGAACCAGCAAACAGAAGGGGGGGGGGGGGACGTCGTTGACTCCAAGTCTTTCACATATTCACCGGCCTCTATCCAATCCCGARCATTAGATACAATGACACTGCAAATTAAAAGAATGACTGTCCAAATTAAATCAAGCAGGACAGCCTTGAGGCTGGGTTGGAGCTCATCCCCTCCCTCCTTCACACTCAAGGCTCATAAGCGAGAAGTGAGCAGAGAGAATGAATAGGTTTTTTTTTTATCCCTGGCTCTCCTTGAGATACTACTTCTTGCTAATTAACTGGTGCTCTTTGTCATCTCTTCTATGAGTATGAAGGACCTCGGAAGGAACTCAATGGAGCTTTTCAACTGGCAACCGTTTCCAACTGTCTCTTGCTCTCATGGACTCTTCTTTCTCCTCTCTTTGTCTGATGTCGCAACAGTGAATGAATTGATAGTGCTTTTATTAATTAGTTTTGCGCACCGCCGATGCCAATTTCGTCGCCCTTTTCACAAAGAAGCCATCGTTGTGGTGGAAAAATTTGTGGAGGTTTCTTGTCATTAAAACAGAATTTTCATTTGAAAGAAAATGAATAATAATAAAAAAAAAGTCTTTAAAGTTTGTGTGTGTTTGTGTAATCTCTTTGCATGTGAATACAGCCATGATCCCCAAGGCCTGAGGAGGCAGCCTATCATGGCCCATCATCTTTAATCCTTGGAATATTGTCTCAGCTCAGTGAAAGGTGTAAAATTGGAACATATGTGGTATTATTCTGTGAATCTTTCATCGTGTTGCCAGTTTGCCGTTCGTTTTCACAGCCTCACCCAGAAACTGTGTCCACAGAGCAGTAAATATGTGCAAATTTTGCTTGTCTTTCTGCAAATGTAGTCTCACATAATGCATGAAATATTCCTTTAGCTTTACTTCAGAGACATTCATTATTGTTAAAATAACGTGTCAGTTCTTATTTAAAAGAAACCTGGTAGCTGTAACAGCCATCTGCTTGGGTCTGGGTGATTGTTGCAGATTTGCTAAAGCTGTGTTGATGGGTCACATGTTGTAAAACTGATAGGGTTGAACTCTCTGCCAAGCGATTTACCTTTTTGTCCCCCCTCGCCAGGGG
>NW_013952599.1:197069-199899 GCF_001266775.1 Austrofundulus limnaeus
CATTATAAAGGTATTATAAAGTAGAAAACCCTAACTCTGTGTTGTATTTAATCAGTACTAACTATAAATTTCTTCACATGTGGTCAGAGAGCGGCGACAGGTTAAGGAGGTCAGACTTAACTCTTGGTCGTGGTACACAGGCGGGGGTCGAGATCCGGGGGTCCGATGGCTGGGCAAATCCAATAGGGGCTGAGGCGAAAGGCAGGAATCCAAAAACGAAAGCGAGGGTCAAAACCAGACAGGATCCAGGACGGTGGCAGACAGGGGCAAGGCAGGAGACGTGGAACCAAAGGACATAAACAAGGTCGTAACGTGGCAGGCAAGACAAGACATGGGATCGCTGGAAAAACTACTATGAAAACCGTTCATAAATCTGGTGCTGGACTGGTGGTGACTGAGAGAATATATACTGAGGGGAACAGGTGCATGACATGATCTAGATTGGGATTTCTGTGATGGGAGGGGTGAAACAATGAGCAGATWGAAAACAAGAATACTGGGATGAATAAASTAGACTTGACTTGATAAATGCAGCATGACATGGTAGAATCTTGACAAAATAAGTTTCTTTTACTGAATACATGTCAGCTACTGCCTCCACTTCACCTCCATTTCTCCCAATAAAAAGCAAAATATGACAACTTTCATTCTATAAGTGCATTGTACAGTTGTTGTTCTGTGAGCAGAAAATTTTTTCCCTCCTGAGTTTTGACAAAATCTGTGCTTTTTTTCTGGCAGTTTGTGTCCTTGGAGTTTTCCTTTCAGCTAAGGGTGGGCAGTACTACGACTTTGATATTGATCTGATACCAAATAAATACTTGGCAAATATACAGTACGTATGTTTGCTTCTCAACACTTACTGGTGGCGGGATGGTGTGGGCGTGGCACAGTGACGAATGCTGATGCCTCATTGTTTGCACACAATTAGCTCTAAATCACATGTACATGATCTGATCTATGCAAAATTTTATGTGCACCATCATGTTGGCTTACAAGTATGATGGCATCACTGTAGCCCCACCCACTTTGCACATGGTTGACTCATAATCACACATACATGAATCAATCTGCACCAAATTTTGTGTGCACCATCGTGGAAACCTGTGCAACATGTTTGTGTAGTTTGACAAGATCAATTCAGCCCCRCCCACTTTGCACACAGTTGGTTATAAATCACACATACATGAGCTGATCTGCGCACAATTTTATGTGCATCATTGCGGAAACCATCTGAACACATTAGTGGGTTAGTTTGATAATATTGCTTTAGCCCCGCCCACTTTGCATAGGTTGGCTGTAAATCMCACATGCATGATATGATCTGAAACAAATTCTGTGTGCATCATAAGGGAGACCTGCTCAACACAATAGTGTAGTAGTTTGACAARATCACYTTAACCCCCCATCCATCCATCCGTTCACCTCATGAAGGTCTGTGACGATTTCAACAAAACTGCTGACAGTTGGTCACTACTGCATGGCRACRGGGGACATCAGCAACATTTGGCATYGAGTTCTATCTTGTTTTTCTTAAACTTGTAGTTTCCCTTTGTCGGCCTGTATCATCTGGAAAAAATACAATCGTAAAGATCCACAAAAGTGTAGAAATTCAAACTGGACTGAAAAAATGGAGTTTAAATTTGTGTCTTCGTGTGTGGCAGATTTTCTGCTCAGGAACAAAAAGGTGTAAGAGCATCCTTGACCTCCTGCATACTTTCAAAGATTACATTTATTCTTGAAGCTTCACCTCAAGTGATTTTCTTTTTTCTTATGGCAAGTAAAAGTTTCGCATTCCTGTTCCTGTTGTTGCTCTTGGAGTGGACTCTCTCTGGGGCTTTTCTGCTCTTCTTGACCTTAAGTGTCTTATCATTTGGCCCTGCGGAGCAGAGGTCACTCTGCTATAGGTGACCCTTCCCCCTGTCCTCTCCATTCTGCTTTTGTACAAGACATAGGAGAGGACTTTAGGGAGACTCTTTAGCTGAAGACGATTTACAAATTACAACTATGATAAAGGGAAATGCTGCTTTTGATGACTTTAAGTACAAAAAAAAAGAAAACTTGAATATTTGATACAATATTGAGGATTTGCAGATGTATAAAGTTTGGATCAAATTTAATCTCACATTTATCATGAAAACCTACAGTCAGTGCTAGGATCTCTTGTTCTGACAATAGTACATGAGTGTTTATGTGTCTCTGATCAGAATAAAGTGTCATTTTTAATTTGTTAAGCTGAAATCTTTGAGCCCAACAGGCTGCTTAACCTAAGAAGAGAGAAGGCATGAATGCGAAAAAAGAGAGGGGGGACTGACTGCAGTGGATGTGAAAGAAATRGTTGAGTGATGGTTTAGATAGCTGACAAGCAGAAGGGGGGTGTTCAGATGGGGGGAGCAGAGGTCAGCTCACCTAGAGCTTATTAGATCCCCATAATGCAATGATGGGATCAGTTCTTGGTTGCAGTGGGACTGAGAAGCACCACAGGCCAGTAGTTCTAAATGGCTGYATGTGACTTTGAGCCGCAGGACTTTGACTGCTCCAGGAATCCGACCGGGGGGGTTGGGAGGTGGCCGTTGTCTCTGCAGAAAGTCAGTCAAACCACATTACTGCTGTCTGTTCCAACCAAAGATCCAGCCCGCCCTGATGGTCATCATGCCTCACGGAGTTCCAACAGGTTAAATGGACCGGCTGATGGTCCGCATCCGGGTTGAGGAGAACCTCAGCAGCTCTTTTCTGTTGCTGCTCACACTGAGCCCACAGGGCCATGGTGATGCTGCCACTTCTTTATCAACTTTTAAAGTATTTAATAGTCACTTGCAACTTGTATAAAATA
>NW_013952599.1:201169-204764 GCF_001266775.1 Austrofundulus limnaeus
GATGGATGGATGGATGGATGGATGGATGGATGATGGATGGATGGATGGATGGATGGATGGATGGATGGATGGATGGATGGATGGATGGATGGAAATCCTCAGCAATTTCTACTGAAGTTAAGATATTGATTATTGATAACTCCACTGTACTGAAATGTGAACCATTCCTTTAATCCAGAGTTCGAGTTTGAACCTGCAGTAAAGTAACARTGAAAAGGTCAGTGTTAAAAGAAACTGACAAGATTTTAGTTTTGACCCTAAAGTCTCAACTTTATTTCTTTGACATGTGTGTAATCATGTTCTCGCTCTACATGTGGAAACATAATTTGACTAACATGCATTAATACAGCTGACGAGCATTTTGACAGTATTCAATTCAAGACTTGAATACAGAGACAGTCCAAAAATATATAAGCTCAGTGGCCCTTATTAATGTTTTGATAATGAAGGCTGTGCAAAGATAATAAAACAAAACATTTCATCCAAAAAATTGAGTAAATTTGATGTAAATTCAAATTGGATCTGGTGAATATATTTGAAGGAGATTTTGGGGTTTGATGCAAGCTGATTATCTAAAGAGTCATGACTGATTCAACTAAAGAATACTGGTTACAAATACAGGATTAAAGACTTGTATTGTTCCCTCTTTTGGACTTTTTTTTTTTCAATAAAACCTGTAACACTGAGGGTGAAGTCTATTTGGCTATTTATTCATGATAGACAACCCTGCACTTTAAAACCCTACTTTTCTCCTGAAAAAACAACCTAATGTTCTGTTGTTTTTGTTGATGATGTTCAATTAATCATGAGGCCAAGTGCAAGATCCACGTTCAGCCTTGTTGCTCAGCCCCAGTCCTTTCTGAATACACACACAGCAGCACACGCAAACACACACTTGTGCAGTATAGGAGCAGCAGCAGTGCTGAAAAGATCACTGGTTTTCCCCTGTTATGCAAATGCATCAAAACGCTTGAGTGAGAATTATATATGAATCCAATGAGGCTTTTTCTCTCTTTTAGAAATGCTTAGCCGTGAGTAGTGGGAGCTCTCAATGCCAAGCGTCCGCTTCACTCACTGGCCATGCGTATTATTCAGCTTGACGAGACGCAAACTGACATAAGCACCCGGGCTCACTTTCACCCACCGGCAATCCGATTATATGGCCAACAYGGCCTCAATGCTGCAGGGCCAACAGGCACTGAAGTCCGTCAAGCATCCCCTCCTCCACCCAAGCCCCTTCTTTCTCCATTCATACCACCTTCCTCATCATCGTCGTCCTCAACACTGTGCGACTAGCCCTTAAAAACATACATGCACACTTCCTCAGGCCTCAGGCCATCAAAAACAACAAACCCTCGGGTCAGAGCTCTTCAATAGCACTCTCTACACCAACATAACTTTACTGAAAAATAAAAAATATTGTTYGTTTTTAACTTGTAAAGCATTTTACTGCACAATAGACAACTCTTTATGGTTTTGTATCCAGCTGGAACAAACATGTGAATAAGCTTTTATTTATTTGTTGCTGTATTTTTTCCCCTCAAAATCCTCAGATATAAAAGCAGCCCTCCTATAGAACCTGTTCACCCTAAAACCCCTAAGATATGAGCACCAACATCTATATCACACAAGTGCTGTGGGTCAGCCCCACCAGGGGAGTCACCGCTAATGTCACAATGGGCCTCCGAATTTAAACTGGTGTTGACAACCACGCAGCCCGGCCTTCTTTTCCGTGCTGCGCCGTGACGCTTGGGTCCTCGGACGGGGCGCCCGCTGAAGCTGTGGGTGTTTACATGACGCTACCCGAAAACACTGCCAGGTGCTGATGGGAGTGTGGGAGTGGGTGACGTTTGTGAAAGCTGCGCGAGTAAATCGCCCCGGATCCGTGAAACGAATGTAGAGATGAGATTAAAACTCGCTGAGAGATACATTGGCAATTGATTAACACTGAGCCACTGTGACAAATTGTATATAGTTCTGAGGGAGTGTGTGCTCTGGGGCAGGGGGGCGGGGGTGAACACTATCAGGGCTAGACCGTGGGGGAGTTCGGTGAAGCCGATCAACTCTTAGGAGTTTTCGGCTGCAGATGTTTTGACTGAAGTCAGACTTTTGAATGGCGTTGGGTTGAGTTGGAGGAGAGTTGTGTCCGTCCCTCCAAAACAAGGATTTGGAGGACGACTGTGTTTCCTTTGCACCCCTCTGTTTGTCTGGTATTAATGAGCAATTAACTTTGCATACAAGGTCACGAACAATAGTGCTGGTTGTCAGATTATGCAAATGTGGTTAGCTGTAGCTGAACTGAAAGAGGACAGGGAATCCCTGTGAATAGAAGGGGGTGGTGGCCTTTTCCCAAGATTAGAAAATGATATGCAAACTGTACCGACATGTGCTTTAAGAGGATTAGGACACCACTCAATATCCACACTGCTAATAAATGAGCAGCACAGGAAAAAAAGGGGGGAAAACAGGGAGGCAAGGTTTGGTTTAAAAAAAAAACAGGGAATCTGAACACGGAAGCAATTAGTTTAAAGCTAGAAATGAGTTGCGTGAATTTTGTCAAAGGATTTTTATGAGTTGTAAAAATGTGGGGCCGAAGATKAGATGAAAACGTGCGGACAAAAGACCAACTGAAAGATTTCAGTATGGGGTGAGCCAGATGAGAAAAGAGCCTGGGGTGAAACAAGAAGTTGAACTCCCATGACCAAGTGAGGAGGAACAGGTGCAGCCGGTGGTTCATACAGAGAGCTTTGTGCACCAAAATGGCTTCGGCCCATTCAGGGAAGAAGGAGGGGCCMATGTTTAATACAAAGTTAATATCGATTTAATGCTTGTCATCATTCTTCTGAATCTCGTGGCATCGCTAATTCGCTCAGTTGTTGGGTGGAACTTTTGCACCACTTGCAGCCAGATGTTGCAGGGACCTCAGGAGCTGTGGTGGAGCGGAGGTGAAGCTGCGGCCAAAACTCCCCGAGTGGGAGCAGCAGCAGAGGCCCGCTCACAATCTGTGTGAAATGAAATAGATGTTTGGTTAACTGCACGTGGCAGGAGCAAGAACTGTCACAAGCTGGGGTTAATAACATGCAACAATGGAAAAGACTGTTTGTGTAACACATTTGTTTTTTTAGTTACAAGTATTGAGATGACCTGAGTTCAACTATTTGAAAATACATCTTCATTTTTATATATAGCTCATTAAATTCCTTTTAATTATATTTTTACATCTGAAAACTTTATGAGAAATTTATTTGTTTATTTATTTATTTTTGTGTTTGTTTTATGGGGAATGTTGTCTCATTCTTGTCTGATACAGAATTCAATTTGTGCAACAGTCCTTGACCTTTGTAGGTTTTTTTCAGTTTAGGCCAATTGTAGGTGGACCAGTTCAGCACTCTGCAGACTCTACTGAAACCATGGAGTTTACGGTTTAGCATCATCTTGCCGTCTAAATGGGAACGTGTTCAAAAATTTGTTTATGCATTCTTGCACGACACTGATGATGCCTTTAGATCTGCCAATGCCATAAGCACTAATGCACCACCATCCCATCAGAGAGGCAGACTTCTGAATTGTGTGCTGATAAAATGAGCTCATATGT
>NW_013952599.1:205266-207098 GCF_001266775.1 Austrofundulus limnaeus
CCAGGGGTGCCCAAACATTTTCCCTGAGAGGGCCAAAATTAAAAAACATTTTCCCTGAGAGGGCCAAAATTAAAATCCATCTGAGGGCCACGGGCCAAATGCAATAACATAAGAAATGCAAATACTTAAGTAAAGTTGTTTTATTTTTTATGATTAAGCTAGCAGCCAGTGTGGTTGCCCACATTCTTTAGTTTTTTTTCAGCCCATGGACATGTAATGGAGAAAATTCAACGTATGCTCAGGCAGCAAAGGCTCAYGKGCCTTTTCATAATTTAAAATTTGAGTATACTGTATGTGGTTTTATAAGGTGTGCAAATCTATATATGGGATTAAATCTAATCTAAATGTATCTTGTAGTTACTTGTATTTTATATTTAATCTTAACATAATTACAATCTAGTAACCAGGACAACTGCTGATGGGCCAAAGCAAATGGCTTGGCGGGCCAATTTTGGCCCGCGGGCCCCACTTTGGGCACCTCTGTTTTAGGCTATATCTAAACTTTTCCTGAATAATGTTTGAACTGTTGCTGAGATCATCAGACAATGTGGAAAGTAAATGTTAAACAAACTGGTATAATGTCCCAGAAAAGGCAAATGTCAGGATGTTTTTTTTTTTTTTATTTGTTAACCAAACCAATTGACTGGCCAAAGACCGCATGGCTCTGGGTGGACTGGTGACCAGTGTCACATACAAAGCTACAACCAGCAGCACAATCTGTTCCTCCCGGTGAAGTGAAAGGACGGGGAGTTCCCTTCCCTTGATGCGCCCACGTCACTGATAAATAATGAGGGAATAATAAACAGTCAACCACCTGTCGGACCCGCAGCACAATGAGACGGTCCATTCAGAGGCTCTCATGCATGGATAACATATTTACTCAATCCCCTTTCACTTAACGAAGCAGAAAGAGAGCCAAGACAATGGTTAAGTTCATCTGGTTAGTAAACTGGTTGAAGGCACTGATGGAAGTCTTGAACAATCCGGAAAATTTCGGATTAAAAATTCTCCACAGGGGAAAAAAAAAAAAAACCCGAGCCGCTTAAAGACCATTACGCACAAGCTGACTGTCGTTTATGGAATTAAATTACGCACAGCAAAAGCAACAACAACAACAGTTAAATCACACCAAATGGTCACCTGACTGGTTTCACCTTGATCCAGTTTTTAGATAATCCTTATGAGAATATTATCAGTGTAAATCAATGTCTGCATTTATGTTGTTACCACAGAAAACTTCGCGCATCTTCTGTCTGATCAGGCTGGTGACATGAATACGAATCGTCATGTGAAAGTGATAACCAACAAGGAGACTGCTTGTTTTTAAKTGTGATACTTTAAAGATGAATTTGACTGAGCCACAGCCAGCTGTTTTTTTTTTTCCCTCGGCCTGGTGGGGGGGGGGGGGGGGGGGGGGGTGGACGTGGCAAGCTTGCAAAGCTCGTAGAAATTAGTCTCGGTCAGCCAGAGCAGGCCCTGCTTCCTGCTAACCATCTGCTTACGGCTCACAAAAGGAGGGATTTCGGGCAGCCAAGTAAAGGAATATTAGGCTCATAAAAAAGCTTTGAAGGTCTCGTTACCCCATTGAAGGTGTAGCTGCGTCCTGGGCGCGCGCGCCGCGCTCCCGATGAGCGCCTGTGAACTCCCAGGAGCATTTCACGGAGGCGTTCCTCCGTTAATTCTCGGATTGTGGCCACTTCCACGTTGGTGTGATTGTTGGGATTCAGTAACGCAAAAATAAACGCTTTCATTCAAGCAGAAAGCTTCATGAAAACAAACAGACTTAAGAAAAATATTATAAAATAATGTTTCAAAATTATACGCATAAGGAA
>NW_013952599.1:208419-222639 GCF_001266775.1 Austrofundulus limnaeus
ACACACACACACACACACACACACACACACACACACACACACACACACACACACACACACAATCTACCTGTTCAGGGTGCCCGTGTTGCTGTGGAAACCATGACCCTGCGTGAAAACACCAAGCTGGACAGAGAGTTTCATGACTCCATGCTGCTGAGACAGTTCACACAAATAAATCTCTCCTCCCCGTCCCTCTCTCTTTCTCCGAGCTTTCTCGGTGTCTCTCGCAGCCTCTGTGTTCCTGGGTCCTTTGTCACTGATGTTTCATCCCCCGGGCACCGTTTGTCTGCACTAACACCGGGGAAAAAAGCTGAAGAGAGGCAAGGGAAAGACCTGCCCTATGCTGCTGGAAACATGAGCCTTCCCCGGAGACTGTTAACCACTTCACTGCTGCAGCCACACAACTGAAGCTCACATTCGAACACGCACAAACACACCCCGAGTCCTAAATAAGCCACTTGAACCCGAGAAGTATCAAGTCAAAGCCACACGACTGGAGACAAACTAAAACAGAAGGAAAATMCTCCTCCTGCTGTTGCTCCACCGTGCGTTTCCCAGCTGGTTTATGTGTACTGAGCCTCCGTGCATCCAAGTCTGCAATTTCCCAGACAGATCCACCCTGACCAACTGACAAGCAAGTGCTAATTAGAGATCAGGCCAAACGGTGTGGCCCAGCCCACAGCCTCCTGCTGGCAGAGCAACCCGCCAGTTACCAACCGCCGGGCCCTTTACGGCCAATCACAGAGGATGGAGACGTTCACCACAGGTTGCCCCCAGGAGGAAGTGRTGCCAAAGACAGAAAGTCGAGGTCAGCTTCTAATACATTATCGTTGACTGGAATATGTAAAGTTGTTACTTTTTCAGTTCATTCAAGTCACAAAATTATATATTTCCGTCATCTAATCCACGGGTTGTACGATCAGCTTTCAACTCTTTGAAATGAATGGATTTTGGGTCAACTGGGTAAACCAAATGGAGTATCCAGTTACATGTTAAGTGCAAGTTAAATCAGGATGACATGAACTCTTTCACTTGTTAAATGAGCTAAAAGCTTTGTGAAGCAGCCAAGCTGGGACAGTAGAAGAGAAAGACATCAAGACTTTCCACTGGAAACAAAAACAAAACAAAAAAACTAATGTCTTACCAGGTCCCTGTAGACCCTTAGCTGCCCTCTCAAAGGGGTCATAGTTCAAARGCCAAACCTCCAAATTTCCCTTAAAGAGAAAAACAGAGTGGGGGGAGGCAGGAGGGCTCATGGAAGAAAAAAAGTCTCCCACATGGGTTAGCCAATAGTGCAGTCTGTTAGTGTCCTGAGAAAAAGCCCATGTTTGCTTTAACTATTCTTGTGTAGGTCTTTGGGGATTGTGGTCAGTTGGACAGTTGGTGTGCCAGTCAATTCAGCTCTTTAGCCCCCCACAGCAACACCACCAAAAACCTAGGCCAACTCTGGCCCGAGTACACAGGGTCTGTGCCGCAGAAATGTACACACAGACACACAACCACAACAGGGCCGCGATGCAGAAGTAAGGGGATTTCCTGGGTTCGAGGGAAGTCTACCGCTCCTCGTCCTGCAGCTGCATCATTTAACTCCCAGATGGACAGGCAGACAGCAGAGGAAGAGGGAAGCACGGAGACTCTTCCTAAACCTCTCAGACCTGCAGCCTTCAGGGTATGAAGGGAAACAGATAGCATCACGGTGAGGCAGGGGACGTCTGCATGAAAGCACATCACAACAACAAAAACCTGTGTGACGACTCAACACGAAACATATCAACACCCTCAGATGCAAAACAATGACAAGAYGACAGTTTGCCCAATTTCAGCTGAAATGTTTGGTCTTCAGTGAGAAAACTATAATTGTGCTGTACAAGTCCTGTCATGCACAGAATTCTTAGAGGCACATTTTAGGCCAGTTGTGGTGGAAAAACAGAAAAAAAGGACAGTGCATATTGTCCCAACTTTGGAAAAGCTGTCTCACCAGTTATTTTTTTTTCTGAAAAAACTCTAAAGACGTGTCACAGTGATTAATTACTTTAAGGGTTTAACAGTGTATCAATCAAAATCAAGCTTCAGGCAATTTAGATGTGGAGCATAATTTAATGTGTTCATTGCATTCAGCAAAAATGTCTGTGACAAATTTAAGAGGCTAATATGCAGTGATTATAATKAAATGATTGTTTAGTGTTTAATTAAACAACTGAGGAGGAAATTAATAAAGCATGATACATAAATAGCACTGTGCTCAGCCAATTGATTTAAACCCAGCAACATTTTAATTATGGCACTGCTGTCTAAGCTAAAAAATACTGATTTAATGCTGTTAAAAGTACCTCACACAATATTTCAAAATGGAGTTATGATACAACCACAACATTTTAGACAAGTTATGAAAGTTTTGTCCAACACTAAACACATCTACRTTGAAGACGGAATTTAAAAATTCTCCCAGAAGCCTCTGTTAGATGTGTACATAGTGTAATGCAAACATATTGAATGAATACAGTCTTGTAAGAGTAATTTAGTCAACTAAATTTTCCCAAGTTGGCATAAGTTGTCTTAAACGCAGTGTGACGAGGGCCTTTCCTTTCTCATGTTTTCATTGATTAAAAAAAAAAAAAGAAAATTTACAAAAAAACAAAACAAAAAAACATAAGATTAAGATTTGTTCTTTTTTTTCTAAAAAAAAATTGTTATAGAAGGCAAGAAAAGGGGATGCTGGGACGTTCTGGGAAGGAGACCAGGAACTCTGCGGTACGAAAATGACACAGCTGTCCCTGCTGTGATGGGGAGAGTCAGAACTGGACAGGACACTGAGGAATGCATGTCTTTCTGTCTCTGTTTCCTGTGTCTGCTCTCATTGTCCCCCCTGCTTGGGAAAACATTTGCTATTTGCATTCAGAGAATTTATCAAAGCATTTAGATACCTCGGACTGTCTCTCTCACACACACACACACACACTTCCTTTGACTCCACTCTTTCTCTGTGTGTCTGTTTGATGTGTAAACACACAACTCCTAAGGATTTGACCGCCTGACCCGGATCTGCAGTAAAAACACAAACTCTTTGCACATACAACGTGCATCACTTCACACAGGCACACGACTCCCCTACGCTGCATCCACTCTACCTTAAAGACCACAGAGACAAACATGTTTTTCTAACATGAGTTAGAAAAGGCAGCCAGTAAGCAATCCATCTTTGTTTCACCTCGGTGTTAGAATGAAGCTCCTGCTTCCCATGTGCTCTGACTCACAGAAACCCTGCTCTATATTTATATTAGGCAGCATATTCTACAGGTAGACAGAATAATCTAAGAATTTAGTTTGAAACCTTATTTAAAAGTGTCTCCACACATGTTCAATTTCTGAAAAAAAATTATAATGAGGACTTCTTGAACAATTTCAATGTTGTATATAACTGTAAACAGTTTGGGACATTCACTGATGCAAGCAGAGGCAAACTGACAAGCATGCAATTTGCTACAAATTGAACTCTTTTGTGCATAATGACTGGCTATGTGGCATGATCAAAGAGAAGTCAGAAACCATTAGTTTAAGAGTCACAATCTTTTCCCGAGCTGCTATGATGACACTTTATTTCCTGGTAAACAATCATTAAAATAAATATGTTGCAGCTTAAACAATATTTTTAAGGGAACATATAAATGTGAAGAGGGAAATGATGTTGCCCACTGAACTTTCAGAAGGTTTATATTACAAAATTTTAAATGTAAATGAATAAAATACCGAATTACACTGGACTGGACTGTGACTAGCTAAAATACTATTTAAAGTCATTGGGATATAATATGCTGGTCTGCAGCCTGTCTCGTGTCTAAACTTCTATCCTGAAGCTTTTCCTTGTGTGCAAATAAAACATTTAAATCAGCAGAGGTTTGGAATTTTCAGATTCCCCCTGTAAATTCAAATCAAACACACACGGCTCTTTTTCTCAGCTTTGTTCACCGACTGTTTCTCCCCAAAGCCTGGGTCAGATTCCTGACTGGATCAGAAACATGGGACTGAGTCTCTGACCTTTGTGTTTACTTTACAAAATGACCAGTTCAGCGGTTAGCATGGCTGAAGTCCTGGTTTGGAATCGTGCATCTACCACTGTGATAGACTCAGCTGTTTGTGTTACTGCAAATACTGCATTCAGAAGAAAAGAAACAGAAAAACATACAAAGAAGATAAAAAAAGAAATCTAGCTTTGTATTAAAAAGGAAAACAACTAACAGAGATAATACTTTTTTGACCTACTACTCAATGACTGAGTGTGTAAATGTGTGTGAATCTCTGTAAAAGAAGCTGGTGTGCTTAACAGAAGCCTGAGAAGAAAGAGATGGTGGTGGTCTATTGTTTTGGTGCTCATAACCACAAACTTACATTTCCTAAGCTTTTTCTCTTTTTCCATAAAACACATCTTGGTTTTGATTTTTTTTATTTAAAAATATTTAATCATACCCTGAAAACCTCAATAATATTTAATAAATAATAATAATATCTAATTTAATCGGTTTCTGAAGCTGCTGCCCCCGCGACCCGACCCCGGATAGGCGGAAGAAAATGGATGGATGGATGGATGGATGGATGGATGGATGGATGGATGGATGGATGGATGGATGGATCTAATTTAAGCTTACTGCCTTATTCTTCCAGTCTTGTGTAAATAAGGTCATAAACACTCATTTTTATTTAGCACCATCAGAAAAGAGATAAACTTTTAACATTGATTGACAGACACACCCTAACTGATGGGGTATGAAAATGTTTGAACTTACATCGGCCTGCTTATCAGCCCAACACTGTAACATAAGTAAGTTTTAAATCTATAGTTTAATTTGCATTATAATACGTCTGTTTGAAATCATAACCTTTACTTTTGAAGAGTTCCACTTCCTGAACACGCTCATGAAGGTGAGGAAACACAACTGTTTAACAATCAGACTCCTGCAGCAGAACCAGGCTCAGGATGGTTAGCCAACCAGTAGGTTGATTAATGAAAGAGCTGTAAAACCATCAATCAGACTGATTTGTTAAGGTGTTATAAATGGTAAATTCTCCAGTTGTCTCTATCAAGTTAGTTTATGTTTGATTGACCTCTTTCGATGTGAAGTTTTATAAACTTTATAAACTTTTTTTGTTCCAAAGTTGTGAAGTTATTTTTGGAAATGGATGATCACTTTTAAACAATCCTTTATATTTGATTACGATAAATTAGCTTAAGCAAGAAATTAGTCAAGTACAAAATAGTTAAAAGGAAAGAAATTGAATTTATGTTATTGGGATCCTTTTCACTTAAAAATGTATATAAACTTCACAACTTGTGTAAGACTCACAAGTAAAACTGTTTCCACAGCCTCAGTGAAATGATCAGATCTCTGTGAAAAAAAAAACCTTTCCAATGACTAACACATGGTTTGAATGAGTTCATGGTTTGCTTTAGTGTGACTAATCCTGATAACCCAACAGTGACTAAGCTTACACCCTCCTGCCATTATTAACCAAACACTGCTGGGGGTGAGCCTCGACTAATTTGAACATACATCAGACCTGAGGATGAACGAGAAGCAGGTATTAATGATGGAAAACGACAGCAGTGACAGGCTGATGTCTTCCAGCTGAACAAGACCAAGCAGGAACAGTRTGTGTAAAACCATGAAGGGCTGGGGGGTGAAAGTACAAATGACACAGTGTACTTGTGTGTTTAAATCTAATATACAAAAACAGTCTTGGTTCAATATGAATCTACAGTGCTGGCTCATAAAAAGAAGGGGAACGGAGGAAGGTAAAAGACTCTGATTTAACATAACGTCCTAGTGAGAGTCTGGGTACAAACAACAAGTTTAATAACGCTGAACCAGTGGAGCAGGTGGTGAAGTTATGGCAGACAGACAGACAGACAGACAGACAGACAGACAGACAGACAGACAGACAGACAGGCAGGCAGGCAGGCAGGCAGGCAGGCAGGCAGGAGAGCCAGATGTTGGTAGTTGGAGAAAAGTGTTGATAAAAAGGGTGAAATTCTCTCTTCATCTGCCCGAGGCCAACAGGAAACCGGTTCACGCCCAGACAGGACAGATAACATTATGGGGTTTAAGGAGTGTGAGTGGCAGTAAAATGTTTTCAAGAAGCTCTCTTGCGGCTGCAGGTGGGATTCTAAACCTCCTGAGAGAAAATTATTTAAAAAAAGATGCTTCAGCAGATGTGCACGCACAGATCCATAAAGCGCTGCACTTCAATGAGCCATCATCAACATCCACTTACATAGAGGGCTTCCAGATAATGAGGGCAGACAAAATAATTATTTTTGTAATGTATACATGTAATGAAGGATGACTTACAGGGGAAAGAAAAGCATGCACAGGCCTGTGTTGTTCCAGGTACAAATGAGACAAAGCAGTCCCGAGGGACTGCTTTGAGTAATAGCTCCATCAGTTTATCAGATGCGAGAAAATTGCAGTGAGTAATTTATGGAGACAAAAAAGGATTTTACAACTCTGGAAAGTTATCTCAGCAGAATTACACATTTCACACAAGAGTGATGTTACAAGAATGTGGGGTTGTGTGCACGGGGTTGCCAAATGCATTGTGTCACGTAGCTCTGAGGTAAACGCTAAAGCAGGCCTATCCATTTCTTAGCGTTATTGTAGTAAATCAAGAAGCTTTTCCATACAGAGCTAACACTGGTTTGTGCATGGACTAAAGAGTTAGTGTTGAAAGGCTAAGGTGGTAACAGTTTTTACGTTTGCTTGGTGCTTTTGAAACATTAAAAACATTAAAAGGATGCAAAAAAAACTTAAGAAAAGCATAAAACATACAATAAAAAAATGAATAGAAAGACAGTAAACATGATTAAATTGAGTAACAACTGTTGATGTAAGGTATCTGTGCAACAAGAGAATCATGCTGTTTTTTATTTTAAGAGGTATCCCACTAAAAAGCACCTTTCTTGTTTCAGTGTTTATTTTAGCCTGTGGTCAGTGCAAAAATTGTYCTTGCCATATTCTTTATTCAGGGTTTCTGCAAGTCTCACCAATGCAAATTTAAGACTTTTTAAGACCATTAAGAAATACATTTCAGACCTATATCACGACATACAGAAATCTACAAAAGAAATGCCTTAAACGTAGGCAACACGTTGACTCAGTTGGTAGAGCTATTGCCTCTCAGCAAGAACATTGCCTGATTAAATCCTGGCTGGGGACTTTTCTGGATAAATTTAGCATGTTCTCCCTGTGCATGTGTGGGTTTTCTCCAGGTACTCCAGCTTACTCCCAAGGCTAATTGATCACTTTAAATTTTCCCTACGTGTGAGTGTGTTTGTCTCYATGTGACCCTGTAATGGTCTGGAGAGCTATTCAGGGTGCACTTCACCCCTCGCACAGTGACTGCTGGAAATGGGCACCAGTGACCCCCTTGACCCTTAAAGGAAAAAAGTGGGTAACATAAAGGATGGATGGATGCCTTAAACTGGCCCCTTTGAAGCCAAGTGTTGTTGAATTTCTATTTTCCCATGTTCTCCTGTTTCCAGATCCGGTGATGTGGACCAGCCAATTACACAAAAGCTGATTAGCTGCAATATAGGTTGTAACTATATTCAAATAGATAAATAAGTGCTGCAAGAGTATTTTATTAAGCATTTGAAGTAGCGTTACATGGAAATTAGAAAATTTATACCTATTTAAAATTAAGACTTGAGCACAATAAATTTTAGACATTTTGAGGCCTAAAATTTGGATTTTCAAATTTTAGACATTTTTAGACTTTAAGACCTAACAGAAACCTCGTTCATTGCCAAATCAATCAAATTTACTATAAAATGTTCATGAAGAAACTATTATGTCACTCACCAACATCTGGTAATCTGCAAGGATTTAATCAGCTTTCTGTCTCATGGTAAACCAAGTACAGTAGTAATCACAGGTACTATGTATCGGCTCCAACTCCAATCATCAATGATGGAAACAAATACATGACTGCATACGTTATTTTTGGCTGAGGGTGTTTCACTTGGGGCTGCAAGAGTGCACATAGCGTTTTACATAAATACATGCTTACCAACGATGAGATTTCCCATGGAGGCTCCAAAAAAGACTGATAATTGTTATCCAACATAGGAATTTAGTCTTCAGCTGTAAAATTAAAAAATATATATATAATCTGAAGTGTCACAGATCAAATGACACAGCAGAGAAACTTCTCACTTAAGTCACAAATTAAAGACCACTGAAGAGCGGCTCTATCTTTCAAGCTGGTAAATGATGTAACCGATGATTAGCTGGCACAGGAAATTGATCTGACAGAAATGTGAACCCTTCATGGCAAATTGTGTCTAACCAAGCAATCCACTAAATTAGTCGTTGCCTCCGCTGCACTTCAGTACCCTGTGGCTGGCTCACATTTCTGCAGTTAAGTGTGCTGCTCTTAAATTTGGAGAGTGCTCATCCTTTCATTTTCACAATAAACACTGCTTATATGTGGTCCTCCTGAAGGTGCCACAGGGAACACCAGCTCCAATCCTTTAGAGCTGCTAGCTCAGGCAGCAGTGCTCTGAAATCAGCTTTATGACCAAATCAGCACACAGGCTAACTCTTAAGCTGTTATTTGGTTTGTATTTTTCTACTTTGATTTATTTAACAATATTCTTCATTTTAGCAACTGTGATGGACTTTCAACATGTATATGGTGAACCCTACCCCTCACAAAGTAGCTGTGTCTCAAGTTGACCTCTTATACCACTGCTGCGCACTGTATGCCATCCCAATTTGTAGGTGCCTACTCTAGGGCTGGGCAAATAAAAAGAATAATTTTGGATCGATTTCATTTAAATTTAAGAATAGTGGTTCATAAGACATGAGATCAATTTTTCCCAGGATGTTAACCTCAGTCTTCTGCGTGATGAAGCTAAGGTGTGTTTCTATGTTTTGTGTCACTCCTAGCTTGTCATATGTTTACATCTGGTTGACGTTCAGTGCTAACGTTAGCTTCCGACAACAAGTTGACCGGGGCAAAATAAAAGAAACTAAGGGATCACTAACATTACCAGGCAATTCTCAGAGAGACATGAATATAACACAGGCTATGGCTACTTTTGTTTGCAAAGATTTACGAAACTTCAAGCATCTTGTTCTGGTTCGCAAACCAAACTAGAGTATGTAAACATTTGACTGTTATCCCTGGGATGTATAAATCTGTGAAAGCAGACATTTATATGAATCAAAATCGAATTGATTTAGGGAAATGGCCACAATACCCAGCACTAGTGCCTACTCATGCAGCTGAAAAAAACCTGAAAACAGGCTGAGTGTCTTAGGTAGCCAACGTTATCCCAGGATTCACTGAACTATCAACAAACTTACAGAAAAAAATGAAGACAGAAGAGTTTTTATTTGTTTACGGTGGAGTTTCAAAATTCATCACAAACCAAAGAATTTGTTTTTATATCTAAGTTCAGCAACTGATCAGATTGAATTTTTTTGTTGCAATGTGACGTTAAATAAAATTCATTTACAAGTGCTGATATTGAAACTAAACCCAAACTATTAATAACTTTTTTTTATTTATGTGTAACATTGTTTCATTAATACTTAATATTGCAAAGTTATACTGTGAAAAGACAACCACAATGTATCATCATGGTAACGGTGCAGCGCGTGGTCCTGTAAACATACATCATCTGTAGACCATACCAGTGGATCTCAATCCTGGTTCTCCAGGACCCCTATCTGGCATGTTTTATTTGTTTTCCTGCTGTGGCACAGCTGATTTAAAATAATGAGTGACTGACAGGCTTCTGTAGACTAGATCATCTTATTTTRCAAGTGTTTATGCAGCCTATGGGCTCCAGCCCCTGAATTAAGACACAACTACTGGGCACCAGTGACCCCTGTCACCCAGAACAGACAAAACAGTTAAAGCTAATGAATGGATGGATGAATTTTAACCAATACTTTCACTACTTTTTGAAAAAAAATAATCAAATTTTGTTACATAATCTTTGTTTTCATTTTGCTTCTCTGAAATTATAATTAAGTTACTTAAACATCCTGCTTTCAGTTGTGAAGATTTTTGCCTGTCGTTTTTCTTTTCGATCAAAGGAATTATATCTAACATCTATGGCAAAACGGGGGTTGAGAGTGATCTGTAACGTTCAGCTTTACCGCCGATTTAGACAACAAAGACTTCTCCTTTGTTCGCTTCAACAAAGAGGATACAAACCAGAAGTCAGACCATTACAGATTGCTTCCTCTTTCTTCGGCCACAGAGATTAATGACAAGGATAAAAAAGCTCACACACATACAGGCACACAAAGAAACACACACACATGCAGCCACAATGTTTCTATTCTCTATTGTCTCTCTGCTAACACTCACACGTGAACGCACCGTTGTTTCATGACACATTTTGCTTCCACTTTGGCAGTTCAGAAAACATTTTCTTACACTTTCCATTGAAATGTTAGGATGTCGTCAACACAACTGATGATACCCAGGGCTGAATAAGCCCTTTTCTCATTAGTTCAGGTATATTCTGATCTAAAGGGTTTTAGCGTGAGGGCTTAAAGGTTTTCAAAACAGCCTTAACCGTGATCCTTTGAAGCTCATGAACTGGGAGCAGAGGGGTCACAGCATTTTAGCCCCACTGCCACGTGAACACCCTGCACCTCCGCTCACCCCTGCACCTCCTGAGAGGCTCGGCTGCACCGCAAACCAGAGTCACCCAATAAATGAGCCTTGAACTGCAGCAGGTCTTACAGAACCACCTCCCAGCTTCAGCTCATAAATAAGAAAATACTGAAAATACACAGAGAAAGCTGCACGGTTTCCACCTGCTCTGCATCATTAACCCCCCTACATGAAATAAATTAGCCTCATCATTTACAAGACAAAACCAGTGACCCTTTTTAACCCTACAGCTTTAACACTTTCCATTCACTATGCTAATTTATTTTATGCCCATCTCTCCTAATTAATCCCAACAAGAAAATAAAAAAAAACAGCAAGCAGATTCCTTCAGTGGCGAGGATGGAGCTCACCTTACATCTCTATTTTCTTGTAAAGTCTCACGTTGCTCTCATCTCTTATCCAATAAAATTGAAAATTAGGTTCACTGAAGATCATAAAAGGGGGAATGCAACAAAACATCTGTAGAGCTGGTCAATTAAGCTGAACAGAGTCACATGAAAGTGCATCATAAAACAAAATCAGATTTAACCATTTAATAGCTTTCAAGTTTCTTCTTCTTGCTGTGCTCTTTAATCCAAACAACTATGAGAGGACAGAAAAGGAGACGAGAGGAGAGATGGAGCTCTGCATAAAAGGAAGGGAGGAAGGGGGATGAGACAGGAGAGATGAAAGGTAAGCTCCACCTCAGGCTACAAGAGGTCAAAAGTCTGTGAGACAGGAAATTAGCCACACCTGAGGATTTATGCGTAAAAGCTCACTGAAGCTGTGAAACTACTGCAAAACAAAAAAAGCATCTGCATGCCTGCTTGAAATGAACATTTTTACAGGACATTTCTGTTTAAACAATGGAACCCCCTGCTTCAAGGAAAAACCAGAAAATATTCTGAGAACACAACTGGATGGGTATAACCCGTAGGGACCGATCACTCTGCCTGTGTGCTTTGAGCCACAGCGGGCCTTTGTCTCACCTAATATCCCCTGCTTTGTCATTTACAGCCATCTCCATCCAATCTGCAGTCTATTTTCATATTAAGCTCATTCCCTCCCCCCACTGTCTGTCTTTCCACCCCCCATTCTTCTTGTGCACCATGGTGGGGTTCTGCTCAGCCTTCATTCATTTCCGTCTGTCAACCAGCCAGGAACAAAATCCTTCTGCAGCTCGGTGACAGGACAAAGGCCGAAGCCTTTGAATAAATTACTCATGCTGACACGGAATACTTTGGAAAGTTTGACAAATGCAAATAAACTGGGCTCATCTTTTAACYTTAGAGCATGCTAATGTGTAAAAGTGTGAAATAAAAAGAAAACCTCTGAAAGAGCAGAACAGCAGTGTGCATATTGCACTGCTGCATTGCACAAGTAACAACAGGAYTGAGTTCATATCTAAATTGTGCAATGTCAGTGGTGTGTTTTAATTTCGGCAAGATCTTGATTTTTTCCAGATTATCAGATTCTACATGATGTTTTTCATTTTAAGAGTAGCTAAAAGGACTGTAACTGGGTCATAATGCAATAAATAATAGCTTCCTCTGTCATTGCTTTTTTGTTTGCTTTATGCCTCAAAACAAAAATTCCTGCTATGTGTGTCAAAACCTCATGTTTAATCCATGAACATGGCATTTTACAGTTTTTACATGACTTTTATTCACACTAAAACCTGTGTTTTACAATCCTGTGGACTTCATTGTGCTGCTATCACACTTATTGTTTCTACACTGTGAGAACAAACCATTTCTATTTTTAACACAGATAACTGCAAAAACAGAAAACACAACCCTAATCCATAAAAGAATCACAAGATTTACTTTACAAACTAAGCAAAACTGCACCACAGACATCACTTCTGTAGTGACAGGGACCACTCCATAAGTGTCAGGAGGAAAAATAAGATTTTATAGTCCTACCTGTCTCCGTCTCCTTGTCCTGACGACGTATTCCGATGGAGCGTCTCTCGGACGGCAGCCATGCTGTCAGGCAGTCGGTTCAGGCGACGAGTGTAAAGCCCCAAACCTCCGTCAGTCATGTAGCTGCAAAACAAAACACATCGCACACAGAGCAATTAAAAAACAGAGATAAACAGTCTTCAGAGTTTAGCAGTACAACACTTTAAGGCAGTCTTTTTTTCCTCGTGAATGCATTTATTTTTAATTCGTCTCCAGAAGGTAGAACCCACATCCATCTAGTTTTCTGGTTGAGGCAAAGCTCCCATCAATCAGGGCTAAAAAAGCTCCCACACAAACACAGGAGACAGGAGGCAGGAGACGGAGCGAAGGCAGAGAGTTCTCTCATGTGGTGAACAGCAGCAGTCTTTAGTAGAAGGAGCTGCTCAGCAGACAGAGGATGAGTCTGTTCTTTACTCTACAGGATGTGAACTCATCACAGACTCTGGTTCCAGCTGTGCTCCGCGCTGGCAGATATTGATGGAGGGAGTAACAGAAAACTAAAAAAAAGAGTATAAATATAACAGAAGTGTAAACAGAAGGCAGGGCATTCATTTCCTTTTATAACGGAAAATCTGATTTGTTGAATAAGGAGTAAAAACTGACCGTTACAGTCTGAAACTCATACTGAGGCACTGAAACAGTCCCAGCCAAACTAAAACAACACGAACTCAGTCCACAACGATTTCCCTGCAGAGGAGATCACTAATGGATTTGAATGTTGACCCATTCTGCTCAGGCGTAACTTAAAGCAACRTTTACTGATTTAAAGTCGACGCTCAAACGTCTTAATGGTGAATGTTTTCTCTGTGCATCTGTGCAGATTCTGCTCCTGCAGTTACAGGAAGAAAAATAAACTGACCGCTAAAATACTTTCAGTGCTATCAGCAGCACTGTGCACACACATGTACACATCTATACCTAAATGTATATACAGCATACAGTGTAACCTGCAGACAGAGGCTCTTTGTGTACAGTAATATGCTGTCACACTGAACCATCTGGGAGGATTTTGTTTGACATGTATAATGAAATTTAAAGTTTTAACAGCAAATATAAAAGAAACAAACACTAACAAAAGTTAAACTCAGAGTAAAATGTGCATAAACATGTAGATCTTTTGATAATATTGCAGTTCCCAGTAGATTATTGCAAATTTCTAGTAGAAAAGTGGATAATTTCAAGCAAAAAGATAAACTCTCAGCTGCTTTTTTTTTTTTGAAAATATCATTTCAGGGGGAAAAAGAATTCCTATTCAGTAAAAGTTAAAGCGAAACATTTCAAATAACCTGTAAATGTTAAACATAATCYGTTGATCATTAAACATTTGAAAAAAATTCCCTGCTGCTGTTTATTAATCACAACTTTACACATAAAGCCCAACAAGACCTCCACTGCTGTTTGAGGAGTTTTTAATGTGAGACGGGATTAAAAGCATGCAATAGATATTTGGGAGAGTTTAAAATACTGAGGGACTTTTAGGTGGTCTGCATCAATCATCACAGTGTAAAGTCACCTTGGAGATGACCACACACACACACACACACACACACACACACACACACACACACACACACACACACACACACAC
>NW_013952599.1:222764-231221 GCF_001266775.1 Austrofundulus limnaeus
ACACACACACACACACACACACACACACACACACACACACACACACACACACACACACACACACTTGTTTCTACACTTCCCACCCCCACCTCTCCCTCTGCAACAAAGAGCTTGATAACATGGCTCCATTTGAATAAAAGCTCACTTACTTGTCATCCATCATTTCATCCCTCGGGTTTCTAAAAGCTGAGACACTACAAACACCTTGGATAAGCTGCGCATGAAGCTCACACACACACAAAAAAAGTCTTTTTCAGCAGAAATTAATTAACTAGTGTACCATTACAATGGCAAGTCATTTGTCAAGCAAATACGCAAACACCAACAAGTTYCAGATTCTATGACGAGAGGATTAGTGGTTATTCTTTGCTTTAGATCTGTGTCAGGTTTATGAATGATGAATCAGGTCAGGCAGAATAAAAGAAAAATGATACATCTGAAATCCGTCATTGGAAAATAAACAAAATGATTTACATTAAAGTTATTATTGTCAATGTTTGTCCATCCTCAGATTGGACATTGGGATCTTAGACAGAGCAGGACTTCTCTCACCTGTTGGCCTCGTTCACCTGCTCACCTGCTCGGCTTAAATGTAGGTGCAGTCATATCAAGTGTTTAAAAAGCACTTAGTTCCTGTGCCTGCTGAAATGCCTTTGGGCTGCGGCTCTACTATGAAATTTACAATCCATTTTTTTCCCTTTTTATTTGTGTCTCTTTGCTTCTGTCTTTTTCAACAACTGATGCCATTTAAATTTAATGAGAGCAACAGAGGTGTAAATAATCCACTTAAAGAGCTGAATTACACAAGAAGCCGACATGGACAGTAGTTAAAAAATAAATAAAAAAACTTATTAGGATATTATCAACTAAAAAAGAGATGGGATACTTGTAAGATCTGCACTAGAAGGACTAAATGTTATTAAAGTTACAGTTATATTAACTCAGACATTATTTATGATGGATGGTAGTGATATAATTGAGCAACAACACTGCCCTCTTCTGGTACTTGCTTGAATTGAAATTCAAAAAGTTAATGKTTGATATTTTTGCTTCACAAATCTTAAAAAAGTCACAGCTTTTTTTTTTTTTTTTGTCAAAACCTGTTTTGACTATGAGCAAAAAGCATAAACCTGATATCTGCTCACCCGCTGGTGACGTCGTCATTTCGCTCCACATTCTTGCTCAGCACGTCTCCGTCACTCATGTACCCGGTGACCTCCACGGCGTTCCCGTCCAGCTCCATTTCCTCCCCAGCTCTGTCCCCGAGGTCCACGCTGCACAGAGCTCCTCCCCTGCCGGCCAGCTGTCGCCGCAGGTGCCCAGGATACAGGTAGCGTCCCCCGTGTCCCCCAACCACCCGGCTGCCGTAGCCGTTCCCCACGGAGGGGGCGTCGCCCGCCTGCAGACGAGGGCTGGACTGGCCCAGCCGCCACGGCGACAAAGAGGAGCGGGCAGAAGTGAGGCTGAGGATACTTCGACCACCTCCGCTGGTGTTGGTGGGGCCACACCCACTCCCACCGCCATTGTTGACATCTGTGGTGACGCTGCCATCGAATGTCGTTTCTAAGGTGCTGCCACCAAAAATAACAACAAAATAAGTGATTTAAATGTAACAAACGAGCTGAAACCAACTAATTAAACAAACACTTTAAAAACATGCAAGAAGAGCAGCGAAAAGATTATTAGTAAATGCAATCTCTTTGATTGATAAACATGATATATATTTTTACAAACTTAGCAACCTCACCAAATACATTTAACCGTAGGTTCAGCTTTAGCCACATTGTAAGGCCAGAGGGCAAAATTATGTAGAAAATGGTGTGATTTTAGGWAGAACAGAAGCTAGGATAAAGCTGAAGACATCCCCGTGATCAAAGTAAAATGGGAAAGCAACTAAAAGAAAAGATTCAGTACYTTTAGACAGATACGCTCCGCTAATTATCAAAGTAATTCAGTCACAAGCTTAAAGCTCATAAATACAATTTGAATTAGTGAGTTTATAACAGCTGTAAATGAGTTTTGATCTAAAATCCCACTGTTTTCCTAAAACATTTGAAWAAGTCAGTGATAGAGATTTAATAATCACCTGTTAATCAAAGTTTGGAGATGAATCTTGTTTTACCTGTGCGTGACCTGAGTTCCTCGCAGGCTCGACATCGTCTCCTCCAAGTTTTGCCGCAGGTCTGCAATGTTTTTGACCGTACGCAGGCGTCTCGTCTCTGGGTCTTCACCTGAATGAAACAACACAAATCTTTACCACCGCGAGACGTAAAACATAGATTGTGCACAGAGTCAGACTTTACTGTAARTGAGTACGAACCTGAAAGATCCTCAATGGAGGTATGGCTGGTCTTGGTGCAGGAAACGTCTCCACCTCTTCCCCCTGGACCGTCCTCTGTGTTCACCTCGCCGTCTGTTTGGGACCTGAAACACAACCAAAGCGATCAACGTGAGGAAATCGTTGATGGAGAATTATTGTACACTTAGTGGGAACCTAATATTCAGAATATTGTCACGAAGGAGGGATAAACCTGATTAGGATTTAAAGCTGTCGTGTTTCAAGTCTCGTGATTGTGGTCCAAAATGAATGCTTGCAAAGCCTCAGGCGTCAGAAATGTTTGTCTTTGAAGTATAAATCAATACAGCCTGAACGCTGCCCYAGCTGGGTGCTTTTGGAGGTGATGACGTCTGAATGCCTGGGTCAAATGCAGCCTTTGGTCTCTGCTTGACTCCAGACTTTGTCCTGTTGACTAATGTGCTTGCACTATGAATAATGTMCCAGTTAAAAGTCCCTGGCTGTAACGACAGCATCTACAATTGACCTTATGTCTGGGTAACTAACAACATTTTACAATAAGTTAAAGTTTTTTTCAAATAACTAATTACTCTGGTTGGGTTTAATGTATTTCTTTTTCTTGCATTTACTGCTTAAGTACACTTTATGGTATATGTAGGTGATATGGTATGAGTAGTACCCATATCTGACAGGTGCAATTGGAGTGTTTTTGAGATGGGGTCTACAGGTCAGAATGTGCAGAAAAAGATGATCATGATGGAAATATAAGAAGTTAATGAGTGGTTGTTAAAAATAACTTATATATACTGTGAGGGACGTCTTTCTTTATCACAGTGGGATGAAAACAGAGGTCAGAGACACAACATCCACACACAACTGACCTTAAAAAAGGCTTTAACAGTTTGCTAAAAGCATAAAAAAACTGATGCACTTCAGCAAAAACAAAAAAAAAAGAAATTTATAATGAATTTAAAATTGAGGAATGGAAAAAAAACCTGCAGCTAACTTTTAAAGACGGGTTAGGTTTCAGCAGAAATGTGTGTTCTTACCGGTACATGAAAGGTGCTACAGTGGCTGTGTTGGGGTGGCTGTGGTGTTGTTGAGTCTGAGGTAGCTGCACACTGACTGTGTTGCTGGCTGTGCTTTGTGTAGTGCCTCCACCTGCCACTGGGGCGGCACTGGGCTTTCCCTCTGTGGAGGCCAAGCTGGAGGTAGAGCTGGAGTGTCTGCTGTCCCTGTCTCTGTCCAGGGGGCCACGGTGCAGGATGAGACCCCCTCCTAACCGCATGCTTCGAGGCCTCTCCCCCACCTCTTTTACGGAGGAGGCTTTGACCCCAACTCCTGGGGCTTTCCCTCCTGGCTTTGGTATTCCGCTGTGTGCAGGGGTAGAACTCTCCTTTTTGGCCACTTTCCCTCCCTTAGGAATGAAACTAGCAATTTTAGAGTTCCGTTTGTTTGACCCATCAGCCTCTACAGTAATGGGTGTTATTTCCTCTTTYGGCTCCTCACCCCTCATCTCAATTCTATCAGGGACACGCTTTCCCACCTCCTTCCCTTTCTCCTTCTCTTTCTCCTTCCCCTTCTCCTTTTCAGGGCCCTTCACAGAACCCTTCTTGGCAGTCAAAGCTCTGCTGAAAGTGCGCTGGGCAATGCCCCGAAGAGCAATTTTGGGGCTGCTGGCAGTTGTAGAAACAGTAGTGGAAGGTGCAGCGTTGCTGGTTCCATTCAGTCCAGGTCGGAGGTTGCCATCATCTTCATCTATGGGGTCTGTGTTGGAGCCAGTTTCAGACCTTTCCACYTGTCCTACCCCAACTGGCCTGGATGGGGCAGCATTCTCAGGCTGGGACCCTCCTCCGTTCGATGAAGAGGTGCTGGCAGAAGATTTGGATCCTCCTTTACTGTTGAAAAGCTTGAGTTTCTCCAGCATTGACTTCTGGGCGGCCACTTTGGGAGGTGGCTCAGCTGCTACCTTTGAGGAGGTGTCCTTCTCCTGCTTGCTGGACTGCATGGCAGATGGATTTGTGCTGGTGGAGGACAGGGACTGAGAGGCGGGGTGCTTGGAGCTTGTTGACTTGCTCCTCCAGGGCTTGCTGCTGCTGTTGGGCTGGGGAATGGCAGTTGAAGTGGAGGATGGAGGAACCAGGGTGGAGGCAGCAGCTGGGATGCTGGTAGAGGAGCTGACCGTCACTGCAGACGAYGCAGCATGCTCTGTCATCACCAAGGACTGTGAGGTCATGCCCTCAGAGGGATCTGCTCCAGAGAAGAGACATTCCAGTAAGTAAAGGAGAAGCACAAAGAGGTGGCAGAAAATTCAGGCAAGCAGAGTAACTAGGAGAGGAAGATGTTTAGAATAAGGATTTTTGGACCCCACACAAAGTGGCCTTATAAGGACCTGGAGAACTGTACCAAGATGTGTCAATACAGCCAAACAGACCATTACTTTGCTTCAGGCTAGACATCAAAGTGTTAAAAACCCCTTAGCACTAACAATAAGAGAGCCCATCACAAAATGTTTAAAAAAAAAAACAATAAGGAGCAGACTCAAGTGCTTTTAGGTCTCGCCAAGGAAGTTGAGTCAAGAAGCAGTGCTGCTGCACTTATAAGGCTTAGACTTATATGGGCTGCTTTTGGTCTGAGTCCCTCAGCTCCGTCTGAGTACATGAATTCAGCCCTGCGTAAATAACATTCAAAGATAGGATTAAAGCATTGTTCAAAGTGGATACTAAAAGAACAGAATGCTAGCAGCATGTACTGAAATCCACCTCCCATTTAGAAAAGGTCTGAGTAAATCTACAAAGTGTGACTCAACAAGAAAACTTACCAAAAACTGAAAGAGCAAAACAAAACTTCCTGGTATAACTCAGAGCCTTTAAAAAAAAACAGGGGTATCCTAAGGACTGCTGAGGTTGTCAGTGTGCATTCAGATCAATGCTCCCAGAAACACAAAGCTCAGACCAGTAACATTTGAATATTCAAATGCCAACTGCCAGAAAGGGAGGGCCCGTGCAACGAGGACAGGGTAGACCGTATCATCAGACTCCAGCAGAAACATATCCCCATGTATTTTGAGCACACCCACACAGACAAATTTTATTATTCAAAACCCTCCCTCGTGATATTTAGCTTTTTTCATTATTACGTGTTTATCTCTTCTTTGTTCAATTTTTTTAGTTGGTTATCAGATATATTTCTCTAGATGCTTTATGTGACATATGTGTGATGCTGGTGTTATTCACATGAGTTCTTTTAAGTTCTGAGAAAACAAACAAACTTGTATTGCAGAATTTTTAGGGTTTAAACAAGTTTTTTTCTCCCGACACAGATCCAAGTGATTTTAAAACTTTAAATAAATGCATCTTGCTGAAACATAAAAAGCATCCAAAACATGTTGAATATGGCAAATTTAAAAAATATCTAAAAAATGTCTGAGCACACACTGTTATGAATTTATGTTATTACACAAAAAACAAACAAAACAACTTTTGTTGTTAATTTATTTAGTATGCATTTAGTAAGGTATAAAACAATCAGCCTTGTTGTGCACCCCGCCTCTCCTTCATTAGGTTCTCCACTTTATTCATTTTTCTAGTCCTTTCATGCCCTGATTGAAAATGTGAGCTCACAATTCTGCTTCTATCACCCCACCACCCCATTTAGCCTTTAGTGAGAGCAGCATGAAACAAAGCAGCCATTACCAAGTGATTAGGGCCCAATTAGATGTGCTAGCAATTGGCAAAGTGGGTCAGATTGCTAATAGCTGCCTTCCTATTGACGGTAGCAGGAAAAGAAGGGAAACATATCGAGCAGGCAGAGAGAATAGGGAGAAACTCAGTTCAAATTTGGGCTGAGCAAAGAAGGTCAGCAGGATGGTTTGTGATGCCACAGAATGAGGTCAACTTGGATTTTGGGTCAGAAAATAAACAGACAGAAATATGTGACATATTGATGATATGACTGAACTCTGTGACTGGGACTGACATGCTCCAGTTAGACCGGTCAAAGAGGTCAAATTTCATTTTTAGTGATGGACTTGGATATAACATTATAAGCATTAATTAAAAACTGAGTAATAAATAGAGAATATTAACAGATTGCTTTAATTAAAAACATAAATCTGCCATAAGAAACAAACAAATCCATAATTGCACATTTAAAATGTGCCCACAAGGTGGAGTAACAACTTTAGTTTGTCAAAACATTTATTCTGCATTCCTTAAAATGTGATGAAGTTAAGCCATAATTTGTAGAAACCAATGATTCATCGTATGAACAACAAAAAAAAGTTAGATTTTCTACTTTATTATTTTCCGTGACTTGACTTTACCAAATTCAGTCTCAAATTACCAGCACCAAATACTCTTAAGGAAGCAGTTTACCTTTAAAACAAACAAATTGTTTCCAAATTGAGTCTGAGAATGGGTCACAAACCAAATGACCCGTGTGCAGCTTCAGGCTAAATTCTGGACTTGAAAAGCTCACATTTGTTGGTTGAACAGGTCAAGTTGGTTGCTTGAGGAAACATGTTGAAAGAATTTAAGTGTTTGACTTAACAGCCTAATTGCTGCCATCATTAGAGATTAAAATAAAAAAAGAAACAGGCCACCCTTCTACTTCCTGTAGGCCTGAAAATCCACTTGGCAGCATGTCTGCCTGCCTTCTCTGATACAATCAAGGCCTTTTCACAAACTGTCTCCTTTATGCCTAGATATATCTGTCTTATTAGTCTAAAAGTAAGGAAAAGTACAATTTTACATAGGGTCAACACTCTGTGAGTATACATGCCCAAGCGTATCTGTCAGGGTAAAGAGAAGAGGAAGTTTTTTTTTCTGCTTAGAAACTTTAATACACTTTAAACTTTAAAAACTGTAGACATCTGTTGGGCCTGAAGACTCAATAAATAAATAAATAAACCATTCAAAGAGCTGTAAGACAAACCCACAAAAAAAAAAAAACAAGTATTAAATGCAATAAATGTAGCATCGGCTGACACTGTTTAGCCATCACAAGTTCTCCAAACCATCTCATGAATGTACTGGTCACAAGACATTAACCTCTCAAACAACACTTTACTGAACTGAAACGTCTCACACTCACTTCCAAGTCTCTCGTCCAAGTCTGTGTTTTTAAAGARGCCGCTGAGGGAGCGCACAGGAACAACAGCTCTCCCAGTTTTATCGGTTTTATTTCAGTTTATTGACACATGCATGAACACTTACTCTGTGAAACTCGACAAAATTTGAAACTGCAGGTGTCTGATTACTCATCATGGTCTGATTTCAGAAAGAATCCCTCTCTCTCCTCAGTCATTGTGCACCAACAAGTGAGTAGGACAGCTAGCTTTTGTGTGGAGTTTTTTATTTTTTAAAGTTCCTCCACATGAATACACTCAAACAGTGACGCTCCAGCTCATCAGAAAGCTATTCATTCTGTAAGAACCAGCTACCCAAACACACACACAGGTGCCCCCTGTTCCCTCTGCGCTGTGTAAATTGGTAAATACCCAGGTCCTGTCAGCTTGTATTAACACAGAGCAGAAGAGATGGCTCAGGTCTGCTCCAGTACTCTGGTGCTGCTCAGTACATGACTTTATTCTGGTGTCACAGCCATTGACACACAGCAGCTCTGACATCACACCAGAGGCTGCAGGACTCTTTCTGTCCATCCAAACCTGCAGGAACAATGCATCACATTTTATATACCACTGATGGACTAATAAACAACAACTATCTATTGTTATGCTCTCAAAAAATAAAATATTTAATCAAAACCCTAACAACAGCAGCAAAAATAATAATTAAGAAAACTGTAAAAAAGTAAAACTGATTAAACCATATTTTCAAATGTCCAACGCAGACACWCTGAATAATTCTTAGTATTTATAATCCTGACAGGGGCAGACTGAGGTTGAAGCTGACAAACCTTGTTGGTGCTGCAGACATCGAGGAGGAAACGGTCAAGAAATGGAGGAAAATAAGATAGATGGACAGGAGAGGAGGGAAGAGTCCCAAACTGAGGCCGGGCTTCCAGAGAGAGCAGCAAGGGGGAGGAGTGTGAGTGGCAGGAGGAGGTGTCTGTGGGACTGGAGGCGTGGCTGGTGATTTTTATCCTACCTGCTGCAAGTCACAAGTTCTGCTGCCCCCAATACACTTATATATATATAT
>NW_013952599.1:232391-242312 GCF_001266775.1 Austrofundulus limnaeus
GTGTGTGTGTGTGTGTGTGTGTGTGTACTTGTTTCTGCTACAGAGTGAGGACCACTTGCAAAATAGTTCCTATCAAAATGAGGTCTTTGATGTAAAGTGCCCCGGTCCTCACTTTATTTGCAGCTCTACTAGTTAGGTTTAAGTATGGTATGAACTGAGTTTTGGTTCAGGCTATTATTAGGAATTAACTAGTAATGGTTAGTTTTAGGGAAAATGTCTGGGTTAGGCATAAATACAGTTACAAAAATGAATGGAAGTCAATAAAAAAGTCCTCAGTTTGATGCAAATGCAAGGATGTAAAATAAAGACAACTTTGTTGTTAATCACTGGTTTAAACAGACTTTACTTAATTTCTAAAGCTTGATCCTCTCCAGGGAACCACTATTGACATTATGACCTATTTAGACATGTAGAATTGCTTGAACATGTTTTTTCTCTGCTCTACTTGTTCCCCTGCAGTAATTTTGGATCAGCTTCAGCATCAACTGTTTGAACACAGACTGGTTGTTTAGATTCTGGCTGCCTTCAAACAACAAAATCTGATACTTTAATAAACAAGAGCTCCCTCTGATCATGCTTTTCTCTGTCAAAAAATCAATCATTAATTTGTTGTTTGTGTTAGTTAACTAACACCGACCAACATCTTCGACAAATCACTGACCCTAGTCTGTGCTGGAAATCCCTTCGTTTCTCACACTCCAGCTAAWGCAAGGAAGAATGTAAAGAAAAGTTAGAGCTTATTAAACATTTTAATGCATCACACTCATTTTGGATTCTGCAACAGAGTTGCACACACAGGACTATTCACGTGCACAAATGCATGCATTTATCTTCGCAGTGTGAACCAGTAAAAGCCCCCCTTATTTCCAGTGSAGTTGCTCATCAAAGTAATTGGACCACAGTGCAGTTTAGTGCTGGTCCCAGTTAATTTGGCACTGCTTAATACGATGACAACCGTCTTTCTCTGGGCGGTCAAAATCCTTCAGCTAAAGCAGAATAATGAGTTTAGACTTTGAACACTAACAAAGTCCATATAAAGGCTGGGTCCACTGAATGGTCACAAAGGCTGTATTAACAGCAGTCAAGCTGAATCTGCTGTCAAAAATACCCTTTTTTCATGCTCCAGACCAGCACTGTGAAAAAGTCTTGAATAAACAGTTCTGACTCTACTTTTTCTTTATAATGTGATGAACAGCATTACTTAAATGGTCCTGTCTTGTGTTAAATGACCCTTTTACTTTGCCTCAACTCAGCCCTACCCAGGTCGGCCAGGTGCGGGTCCAGATCCCCCACCCTTTCAGCCCGGTTCTTAGAAACTCCTCATCCAGTTTTCCAAGCAGGTCGGGTGCAGCTGAAGATTCAATGTCAGCAGACTGCAGCTGATTGATTGGCAAATAGAGCAACGTCAAAAGGTATTTGGCCAAAAAAAAAAATAATATGGCAGATCATTATAGATGGCTTGATCTATTACTTCCTGATTGAGTTTAAACATTTAACAAGTAACCTCAGTTAACTATACAGAGAACAACAAACAGATACAACTCAAGCCAGGTTACAGATTGTTCAATCTGACTACACGAATAAGGGTTTAATTGATAAAGCATGATTTAAGATGTTAGTTGCTGCACACAACAGCCTCAGAGCAAGACTGACCCTCTGTTAACCAGTAATCTAAATGGTGTGACACATCAGCCTGACTCTCTCTAACATTAACAGAGAAATGGGAGGATTTGTTTCAGGGATTTGTTTCTGTGTAGACATAAAACACAGTGAGAGGTTGGAGGACTTCCCAGATTTGCATGAACTAAACATGAACTCTCATGTTACAAGAAAGCCCCCGTCAATGGAAATCAGGAAAAAAAAAATGCTGATCACTTAACAAAATAAACAATAAAGTGTGTGTTCACATCTGAATTCTTTCTGAATCWGTTCATTTCAGCAATGCACGCTTGTTTCCTTTGTCTCAAATCAGTAGAACAAACTTTAACTACAATAATCAAAAGCAAGTAGATATTTCTCAATGCCAGGTTTCTTTACAGAACTGAGATGAAAGTCCCATTTGCCATAAGATTTTTATCATTTTATTTTATTCACAGAAACATTTTTTAAGCCTACAAAGACACCCGTGTGTWTTCTGTCAAAGTCTGTCAGGTTTACCTTTGCTCAGCTGCATGCTGGCTTTGGTCTTGTCGCTGCAGCCCTGACTGCGTCTGTTCCCGGCAGCACTGACAGAGCCTCTGGGGGGGATGTCACTGCCAGCGGTGGACACTCTGGTTGTTGGGCCAGGTAGTCTAATGAAGGGTCAGAGAGACAAGAGGGAAGATAGAAAATAAATAAGAAAAAAAAAGAAAAAACCAATCCCAGGAGAATAAATAAACCAAAGATACAATTTTGTTGCAATTGTTGGACGAAGTGATTTAAAGTGGAGAAAACATTTACATTAATTTGTTTTAAAAAATCATTGCTTCACATTCTCAACTTTTCAAACATTAAGAAATGAATCTTCACCTGTGCAGAAGATTTCTCCACTATGAGACATTTTGTTGTGGAAATAAAGATAAAAAAAATCCAACATATTCTTAATGGTTTTGATGCACTGATTGTATTGATTTCCTGTTTGCTCTCCTGTTAGTCTCCAAGGTCAACTGCACCTAAAATTGATGACTGCAGTCTAACAGAGCCAACCTCTCAGCCTGTGCAATTTGCTTATTTAGTTCTTACACCATTTCAGGCTCTTTAGTGTCAGTAAATAATTATAAAAGTTTAAATCTGAGTCATCCTCAGCCTAAAACACCACATTTAATTATTAACTTGAGTAACAAGCTTTTCTTGCCCTTATTTGTACATTACTGTGATTAAAAACCCATAAATCTGAGTGTATACCCTGTGGGAGCTGTTCATGTCTGTCAGTTCCACACATGGATTGGACTGAATRCCACTGATGATTACAAGCTTTAGAGAAAGTTAAGATGCACTGATTCAACATCATAAATCAATCTCTGCTGTCCTTGATGATGTCTGTACAGCAGGCTGTGAAGTAACCCTGCTTTTGTTCCTGAAAAGTTAATTCACTAATGCCATCATCATCATCAATGGGAGATTATGAAAYAGAACCTGTGAATGCCTTTTCTCACTGAACTGTGAGTCCATTTTAAAGAAATCTAATGAGTTGACTGGACTTAACTGTTCATGTGAYAGTAAAATGTCCGTTTCAATGTCTTTTTCCTGCCAGTTTAATTAATCGGTAGATTCACACACAAGCTCACACACATATAAATGATCTTTCAGTACAGGATTATGATTATGTTTCTTAAAATGATTTAATGTAAATAGTAATTTAAATATTAAGATGACTATTTCTAAGATTGTAACATTTTTTTATTTTAATAAAAATCTTGCATGATCTGTTAGCACTCAAAGCTGCATATGTGTAAAACTGACACGTATTTTGTGTTAGCTAAGGTTATTTAGCTCTGGCATCCRTCCTGAATAGACCTGATCCCAAATGCCATTTGCTGCAGATGTAAATTCAAAAGAGTTTTATTAAAATCAATCCAGTGGTTCATAAGACATTTTGCTAACAGACACAACCAACACTAACATGATCCCCCACCTTCCATGCAAATGGGTGCCAATAACTATACRCCAGACTGTTAAATGYAGTAAAACTAGGTTAAAAATAAAACATATACATATATATAATGTCTAATTATTTAACTCTAACTGTACACAACCTAAACTTTACTAAATGTGATCATATCAGATCATTACTTTTCTTCAGGAATAATTAATAAATCTACAGCTTCAATTTTTATAACCTATTATAACTTGCAACATATATATAAAAATCCTTATTTGAGATGAAAAGCAAAGTATTAATAGTTTATAGTATTTTTTATGAATCCATTAAAAATGCATAGCAAGTTCAAACAGCAAAGCATTGAGATGAAAACATTAGAATTTGTAATTATAGGAGCCGACCAGCAGATGGAGACGATGCGTTGCTTTGAAAACGTCCTTGAATTGGGAGGGGGCAAAAGCAATAAATTAACATCTGGGATGGGCAGCATGCAAAACAACATTCTACATTTAGTGTCAAGGTGCTTTATCACATCATACAAGACAGCATGCTTAAAAAAATTAACGTAAAAGCTAATGTGAATAAAAACAAACAAAAACAAAATCAGTCACACATCATTTTGTAGACACTTCCTGGTATAGATTCTGCATTAATGTTTAATGTCAGATTATCTGGGGAATGTTCTTGTCAAAAAAAACCTAACACACACACACACACACACACACACACACACACACACACACACACACACACACACACACACACACACACACACACACACACACACTTAAGGGTTATCTAAAGGTCTTTCACGGCCCATTTAGCAGGCTTGCCAAATGAGGCATGATGCTACAGACAGACGAGTCCGTCCAACAGTGGAGCTTAAGTTCCTATCTGCTGAACACCATCTCTCATGCATTATTGATAGAGCTTGTAGTAGAGAATGCCCCTGATCATGGACAAAGAAACAACATGAAACTCATTACAAAAGCAAATGTTAGCCTTGATTAGGGGCAGTTTCTAGATTCTGATTTCCAGAAGGGGGTGGTGGTGGTGGTGGGAAAGAAGGAAGGGAGCAAGAAATCAGAAGTGCAAGTGAAGCTGACCTAGAGCTTTTTTTCTGACCAATGGAAAACTTGAGAAGTTTACTCTGACAACCATCCCTGGAGGAGGAGAAAAAGAGAGGAGAGATATGAAAGAGGACAGAGGAGACAGGTCAGACTTGGACTTGTAAATGACAAGAAAGGTGAACAGGAAAGCTGATGTGTCCAAATGAGCAGCTTCACACTGTGGAACACACAGGAGAGACCACTCGCTYGGCCTTCACTGTGGACTGGCAGGAATCGGCAGACGGGACGCTCACCTGGACTGCATCTCTGCCTGAGCTGCTTTCTGCGGCGTCCCATGCGGAGAGTGGCCGAGCTGTGCCGGAGCGCTGCTCTGCTGGCTCAGGGGAGGGTGGGAGTTCTGGCACTGTGCCGCCGCGGGGAGAGCAGGCTGGGTGTTCTGTCGYTGAGCCTGCTGCTGCTGCTGCTGTTTGTAGCGGGACAAGCTGAAGAAGAGGCCGAGGATGGCTTTCAGATTCCCATTCCGAATCTCTGCAGATTGGACCGAGATGAGTCACAGAAATAAAGATTTTGTGTTTTAAGATGCACACTTTAAATGATATTTTGTTTTTAGTGAAGGCAGAAGTGAACAAGTGGGACTTACCTTCTGCAGACAGACCCTGGATGTTGACTCCTTTAGCTGCCAGGAAACTGAGACAGGCGTCTATGTTCTCAATCTGCACAGAGACAAAACAAACTCCATATTTCCATCCTCATTTGCATATGTGGTGAAATATGCTGGTCAGCACATTTCTGAGAACATTAACCAAATTAGAAGCAAACATCTACCATGTACCAAGGAGAAAGTTGGCAGTGGGGATGAAAATGTTGGGAATCCATGCTGGATATCATTCAACAGTCACAGATTTGAGACGCTTGCATAAATGCAATCTGCTGCTGTTTATTTTTTCTGACTTTAAACACTATTTTTCTGACAGCACGTATGCTATATTGAAATGAGTATTTTTTTTTCTGCCAAGATCCCAGAATCCTCAAATTGTTAAYTTCACGTTCACTTTAGCTCCTAATTCAGGATTTTCCAGGATTTATATAAAATGTTTACTGAGTGAATGTCAGCTGTTACTTTTGAAGAGTGCAATTTTCAAAAAAAAAAAAAAAACTGCTTTAAATGTCTTTTTTTTCCCCAAAGGTTTTTGTCACATAATAGGATTTGAGTGTAGTAGTTTTAACCCAAATTTGATTTATACCAGAAAATACGGATTTTTAAAATTTGTTTTCTTGGTTGATATCAGGTTAATCTTAGTGTTAAGAAGCAGGGAAGCCTTTATTCATGATGGTTTCTACATTCACAGTTCAAAATAAATCATTCTTACTGTTTTAGTTTAACATAATTGAACCAAACACACTTTTGTCAGCAGAGCTAAAGGGAAGCAAACCATCTAGAGTGACTCAGTTGCTATGACAGCAGCCTTGAAGACTGCTGAGCTGTCACTAAAYGAGAGGATTTGACAGACAGGTGGACTTTAGGATTGTCTGACCTATTATACACTGAATCTGATGATTATAAAGCAAACCATATAAACAAATCATTTATCAGTGATCAAAGCAGGKGCTGATGAGCAAACAGAAGATAAAACACTAAGGATGTCAAAACGGCACATTGAGTCGACCTGTGTGTGTTTGGTTCTTTGAAGCTGGGCAAATAATGAGATAATTGTGTAAACTGGACATGGTGCTAAATTCTTTCATACTAACATTATCAGTGGATTCTGATCATTTGCAATAAACATCTCTGTGGTGCAGCAGCTCAAATATTTGCAACTAAACAGCTGGGTGTGGGCTGGAAGASAGGCTTCTGTTCACTAAAGATTAATGATATGATTGCAGCTAACATGAACTGACTAAATATAGACTGACCTACAGCTCTCACCATGTGTCTGCAGTSGGGAGGTTTCCAGCTGTGAGGTGAGACTACATCTTTCTACGTGTGAATGTGAACACCTCTGCTGACTGACRTCAAGCGTRCCATCAACCCTTTCAACTCAACTAAATTAATCACCTATGCTGCTGTTAAATCCAGTGTTATTACTCCTTTAGTGCAGCCATGCATTTATAATGCATGAAATAATTACATCTAAATAGTTTGGCCTGCAAGAACGTGATTACATCCACTTCAAATCGATTACCACATTAGWACATTTTACAGCATTGTTTCTAACRGTAACAGGTTACTGTATTTTATGTGAAACATTACTGAAACTGTTTGCACCTGCTGTTTAAAGTAAACATACGACTCTAGCTAAAGCACATAATATTAGGTCATTGTTAGTTATATCGAGTTTTACAAGCGAGCTGCTGAGTTATATAACAATAAGATAAAAAAAATCTAATTGTCTCAAGAAAATTTCTATGYACTGCACAGGTCACGTCAAGAAAAAGAAGTGGTCACCTCTACGTATGTTTTTGGAATRAAGCCTTCAGCCCCAGGCCTCCCTTGAAAAAGAGATCTGCGATCTCAATGGGACTTGCCTGGTAAAATAACGGTAAATAAATACAATTAAAAAAAACCTGTGAGAAATGGCTAGAACCATTGATATATATTACTGGATTGGGTGTGGCTAGCGCGTTGCTAGCTACATGGATGTGCACACACTGGAGCTCTTTTATGCATTGAGGAGCCTCAACACAATGAATGGAGGTCAATGGACTGTGAGGTGTCTTCCTGATGAAAAACTCTTATAACTTCCTTATTTCTTGCTCAATTTTTACAAACTGTACATCAAAATAAAGCTGAGGAAATTGTGAATTTTAAGGATGCCACCTAGACATAACCCTAGGCTTTCCAAGCATGTCCAACTGGAAGGAGACCTCGGTGAAGCAGCCTCTCAGTCCTGGTCTAGGAACACCTTGGAATCCACCCAGAATAGCTGGAAGAGGAGCTCCCTCTCCGCTCAAGCTACTGCTCGCTCAGCCCAACTCCAGAACAAGCTGAAGATAATGGATGGATGAATTCTAACTATATTACATCCAGACTTGATAACAAGAATATTATGATTCACTTCACTACACTATTTTATACAATAAAACTTAAGTTTGTTACTACTTGCTGTATCAACACACAGATAGTGACGAAAGTTATGCTTTTAAATGTACTAGATGGGTAATAAGTCCAACAGATTTGTGATCACTGATTGAGTTGAAGCTGCAGTGCTTCCCCCTGCTGTCGTCTCTGTGACCTCTGACCTGAGCAGCAGCTGTCAGCAGGCCTGACACATGCTGTCCTTCAAGGTGATACTGCAGAATCTGCAGGAACATTAGGAATGCAGACTGCAGCTCTTTCTCTCTGAATACCACACGCTCCCTAAAAATAAACTTGTTTGAAAACACCCCGCTAACCAAGTCTCTTTTTTTACCCCGAGTCCTAAACCTCACTTGAGTGACTGAACCACTCTCGTGCTGCCCCAAACCTAAACAGCAGCTGCCTTCAGAAAACATCATTATGCGAGATGCTCATCATAAATGCCGGGCCCAGTCCTGCTGAGATGCACCTCAGATACGCCTCTTTGGGGATAAAAATACTGAAACCTTGTGCTATTTAAAACTTCAGACCACATAAGCCCAAGACTGCCAGAGGAATATCACTTAGATCATCACTGAAATCAGCTCAGTCAGATTCCCAGACTCAGCATCTGACAAAAAGAATCACGTATTTATTGCTGTCTGGCTTATGATCTACCCTTCTTTTGTAAAAAATAAATAAATAAAACATTAACTAGACCATTACTTACAGGGTTACTAATACACAGTGACACACCTGCTGGTTGCTCATTACCTTCAGAATAAAAACATAAAACTTTCCCTAATGCAAACAAAATAAGAAATAATMTGTGCATCAACATTTTTGCAATAAAAGTACGTTTTTAACTATGCCTTATTTATTCCAACAATCTTCCTTTCAAGTCACTTGGATGATGGAAGATTAAATGGAGAGACGTCTCCATTGTTAACAACTCTCTCCAGGCAGAACCCCAGATTTACTCTGCAGCTCCTCCTGCCTGAGGSTCAGGTGTGTTCCTGAATGTTCTGCCTCGCCCCGGTGTCTCACCACAGTCTGGCCCGCCGCACAGGGTCGGTGGGCTGACAGCCCCTGAACAAAAACTTCCTTCCATCACAGCGCTGCTATTGTTGTGTTTGAGTCTAGTTTCACAGACTTTTCCGATATTTGAGCCACTTTTTAAACAGCTCCAAATAATCCAACTATTGATTCAAATGATACTATTTTTATATCCGTATTCTGGTGGTAAATTGGTAAACAAACAATAAAAATGTTCAGAATAACATCAACAGCATAAAGAGTTGTAGCTTCGTCTAGGGGCCTTCCTTTTGATGTAGATTTGCAAATCTCACCAGCACAACAGGACTATGGAAAAAAAAACAACAACTTTGTAACTGAGTCTTGGATTTTAAGTTGCGTTAAATTCCCTTTTAACTGTTTGACCTCATTTTAGTATTGCTGTGGTGTTAGAAAATGCAACCTTGCAGTTGTTGTTTTACTGCTAATCTAAACAACAAGCAAAGATACAGAAAACGTAAGATTATGAAAATAACCAAGGTTCCTTGAAGGAATGGAACGAAGTACAACACACAGTTGTTTATGGGACACGCGCGCCTGGCTGAAGCCACCTCTAATCACATCTTTAGACCAGTGACGTGGTGACGTTGAACGTCTGGTGACAGGCTACGCCTTCACCCTATACGTTCGGAGTCACCAGCGTCCTTTCTCAGTTAGATACCGCCCTTCACCGAGCCTTTTGTGATGCGGGGCCAACAAGGTGTTGAACGTCGTTCCATTCCTTCAAGGAACCGTGGTTATATTTGTAACCTTACGTTCCTTTTCAGTCATTTCTCTCAGTACAACACACAGTNTAGCCACAAACAGCTGATCACATGACCTTACATCCTGTGTGCGGCTGATGTAAATGCCTAGAGCACGTACGGGGCACAGAAGATGCAGCCTCTTTTGTTCCTCAGATGCAAAAGGGTGGGGGGGATGAAAGCTGGAAAGCTCTATAGACATTGAGCTGTAACTAGAAAGTATCACCTTAGGAAGATACGCAGAGTTAGGGTGCAAAACCACTTTAGAGTCATTAGTAGAAAACTGGATACAGGAGGGGTTCACTGACAGAGCGTGGAGGTCCCCTGCTGGAGAAAGGCCTTTGGTTAATAAGCTGGACCTTTCAGCAGGTAAGCATGCAGCTTCCATAGTTCTGGGTG
>NW_013952599.1:242385-244379 GCF_001266775.1 Austrofundulus limnaeus
AGACAGAAAATGAACACTGCTCCACTGTAAAAGAGTGTGAGACAGGTTCAGCAGGGGAAGGGACCGAGTCCCCCTTGTCTGTTTATATAAGAGACCACTGCTGTGTTGTTTGTTCTGATTGATGGTTCTCCAGAACTGGACAAAAATGTTTCAGTGCTAACAGGACTGCTAAYARTTSTAGGCAGTTTATGTGGAGCCTGGACTGTTGTGGAGTCCAGGTTCCCCTCACAGCCATGCCGTCGCACAGGGCTCCCCAACCTTTCAGGGAGGCGTCTGTGGACACCACTTTGCGAAACGACACCCTCCCTATTGGAGAACCCTGATACAGGAGGCCGGGTTCCCTCCAGGGGCTGAGAGCCGTCATGCAGGAARCAGTTATTGTTAGCTTTTTGTGTCTGTGTCGAGACGGACACAGCCTGTGGGACTGAGACCAACGCTGAAAACGGCGCATTTTTTAACAGCCCAAGTGGTACTATTGAAATCAAGGAAGCCATCATTCCCAGTAACTGTAGTACGGTTTTGAAGCTCAGTTTGTGTCCCAGTTGAAACTGAGCTAAGCAGCGGTGAAACGCGGCTGCTCTGTTTTCTGAGATGCGAGCCCTGCTTGACAAGGAGCAGATTTGTAGTCCGAGGAACGAAAACTGCTGACTTGGTGTTAATAGACTTTTCTGGGTGTTTACTAAAAACCCTAAAGCCTCTGAATGTGTGACAGAACCTGGGGCCTCTGCTTCATGCCGATTGACGGGGAGGCTGTGGCTTGCTGGAAGGTTCGGCGGGCTGGGCCTTTGAAGTCCCGGGCGTCGCCGCCTTCTTGAACGGAGGAGGATGAGACGCAGACCTGGATGTGCTCGGGGCCTTGGGCCTCGCGTCGCGTCTGGCGATGATGCAGCGAAGTGCCTCAGCCTGCTTCTTCCTCTGTTCAAATTTGGTTTGGATGACGTCAAGCACTTGACCAAACAGTCCTGTAGGCGTTATTGGTTCATCCAAGTAGGCCGCTCTGTCCTTATCAGGAATGTCTGAGAGCGTTAGCCACAGGTGCCTCTGTGCCACACAGTAGAAGCCATTCCTTTCCCCAGAGCCAGCACTGCACAGCGGGGCACACGCAGAATTTGGTCTGACGCCAGTCTGATCTCGTTCAGCAGGGGTAAAAGGGGGTTTTCCTGTGGCATYTGAGCTGCCAGTTCAGCCAAGGCCATGGCCTGGTAGGTCTGAAGCATGGTGAAGGAGCTCAGCGCATGGGCGGTGTTACCTTGGGCTTTGTAGATTTTCTCCGGCTGTGCCGAAGAGAATCTGCAGGGTTTGGAAGGGAGCAGGGTGGGCCCGCTCACACCCTGGTTGCGAGACGGAGCCAAATAAGCGGMTAAAGAAGGCTCCATCGGAGGGATGCYCACCAGGCCTGCTTGGTCTGCCCTTTCCATGTCCAAGTACTGACCCTGTCCTGGCACGAAGGCGCGGATGGACAGCGGTTTGCTCCAGGAAGACGTCAGCTCCGACACAAAGTCCGGAAACATGGGCAGACGGTGCCTCACATCAGCCAGTTCAGATGGGAGATAAAACCCTGCGAACCTCGACGGCTTTTGAGCAGGTGGGGGGTCGGCCACTGTACCTCCAGTTTAGCAGCAGCTCGGCAGCACAGGTACAAGAAGGACAAATCCTGGTCCACCCTCGTAGCAGCGGGGGTGGAGTGAGCTGGGCACGGCTCCTCGTCGTCTTCAGACAGTCTGAGAACCTCCTGCTCCATCTGCAGAACATCGTCCTCCTCTTGGTTTAGATCCAGTAGTAACTGGGTCTCGCCCCCACCCCGATGTCGGGTGAGGCCGCCTCGTGCTCTATCTGGTCCGCCCAGCTAGCAGCGGGGCTTCGACCGCCGAATCCTCGTCTTTGTCGGACTGAGCCGTCTGGCTGGATTCGGAGAGCAGCGGGTCTTGTCGGAAAACAGCAGTTTCCCCAGCATTTTCTCCAGGAATTTCACTCTCCTCTCCAGTGTCGGACGC